>NC_090274.1:14410539-14675539 GCF_040414725.1 Anabrus simplex | reverse complement strand
ATCCATTAGCTGAGTCAGCCACTGATAAAATGTTATTTGTCACTGCTTGTATTGTTGCTGCCACTATAAAGCTATCATCTTATCGTCCAATTTGACATCCTTAAGTTAATACCCTTATAGGTTGCATTGATATGTTCATCGTTGTATACATCTTAAACATTTTAGTCATGCTTCTGCCGTCAGGGCAGATGACGTTTGCTCGATTGTTGCAGGACCGGACTTTTTGAATCAGAGCGGAACAAACCTCCCGTTATGTTTCTGCAAATGCTCCTCTAGTACTGTAAAAAAGAATAAAGAATGAAACGCTATTGTACCTTGTTTCTTGAGACTTGGGTAAGGTAGATTTTGATGTAAGTACGCTGACGAAGGGAGTTTTTTTTTGCTACTTGCTTTACGTCTCACCGACACATATACGTCTTATGGCGACGATGGGACAGGAAAAGGGCTAGGAGTGGGAAGGAAGCGGCCGTGGCCTTAATTAATGTACAGCCCCAGCATTTGCCTGGTGTGAAAATGGGAAACCACAGAAAACCATTTTCAGGTCTGCCGACAGTGGGGTTCGAACCTACTATCTCCCGAATACTGGATACTGACCGCACTTAAGCGACTGCAGCTATCGAGCTCGGTGACGAAGGGAGTTAAGGCTCCCGAAACATGTACGTATAAATTATTCAAATATTAATAATATATTGACAGGGCGGACCAACAATCACCCGTTGTACATTATCGTTATACACGTACTGTATTAGAACCCCTAGGATTTATGTTACTCTCGCTACATTACGTGAAAGCGGCCTAGACGCTTCATATCTATATTAGTTGGCATTCTAACCCAATATTGTTTAGAAGTGCGAGATCTATTGATGCGATTTTCAAAGAAGATAAGGTTGGCCCGGCCGTGACCTGTATAATAAGAACGGTCCCAGCATTTCTTTAGTGAAGCAGAATGAAAAATCTTTCTCAGGACAGCCGACCCCTCCGCTTCCCGAATGTAGAGCTGCAAGGCTGGTTGCCTACTTCCACGCTGGGGTAAAGCCGCAGTTAACTCATATTTCAGTTACCGCGAATTATTGGCACTGAACATTCAGAAAGGCGTCCCTAATGTCTGCTTTACAAATATATGAGTCACGAACTGTAAAGTTGTGGGAAAATATAAAATAACTGACTGGCGAAAAGCCAGAAACTATGTGTTTTAATCTTTATTAACTACAAACTGTGACGTGCTTAGGCACTTGTATTTTATCACTTGTGGCGGCTTGGTGTCTTATATGTTGGTGATAGCTATGAGAGCTATGGGGTACTTTATTTCAGACTTTCCATAATTTATGGTCTGGAACAACAAGCGTGTGTTGCTCAAGTGAAAGTACAGTGTCTTTCACTCAGAGTGGGGCCGGCCGGTGCAGCTCAGTGCAGCGGGTAGATGGGCGAGCTGAAGGTCAGACGAGCACATGGGAGTTCATCTAGAGTCTGAAAATGGGAGTGTTGACGGCAGTAACTGCAGACATGGTAATAGGGCTTATAGTTTTTGAAACCAGAGTCACTGGGCAGAGATATAGGAATGATATTGTCGTACCATTATGTGGACAATGAATGCCAGTCTGGATGTTTCCAGCAAGGCTCAGCAACCGCGTGTACGGCTAACGAGTCATTAAGTTTGAGGACATTTTTATTTCTATGTGACACGGTTTTCTTTTACAAAAAGGAAACTAATAAAAATATTTCACAAACAGAACTTTCTGATGTTCTTTAACAAATTAAAATATGAACTGACAATAATTACATACATTTATATAATTACAAAATAATATTTCAACTATAATTTTTTTAAAGCTTCGCTCCAGCTCGAAAGTCTAAGGTGTAAGATGAAAGACGGTATTTTAAATATAAATGAACAACACTGTATTATTTATACACTTAACGAACAACCAAAATTAATACTCTTATGATTTACTGATGTATATATCTGCTTTATTCATGCATAAAAAGCTATAAACATTCACAATAACAAATAATGATACGTTGAATATGCTTCTTAAATGAAAATTCCCCTTGTTAGTGGTCGTCCAGTTAGTAAAGTATTCCAGAAGGCAAATTAGAACTGTTGGAGAAATTATTTTCACTTCGTCATTTTAGCCTACATATGAAATTTGATATGCCTTTGCTGGCAGGACCTAGTGTTTACAGTGCACTATGTCTTCTGGTATGGGCTAGAGCAATTTTGTTACTTTCATTGATCTGTCTCAGCTTTATCCTTGGCTTTGACAAAATGAAAGTGACTGAGGTATGAGCGATGCTAGTAGTGCCATTCCTTCTGCAGCCAGTCCCTGTTATGAATGGTGTGAAAATATTGCTCATAGGGTCGGTTGATGCATGCATTTCAGTGGGCTTGGCAGACTGATATGTAATAGCAACTTCTGGCTCGGTGAGGAATCACTCCTCATTTCCCTAGTACAGCTAGACCATCTATGACAGCTGATGGTGGAACTGTTGAGGATCCAACCAGCCTTCGGGCTGAGGACTAAACATACATACATGAAGTTTGATTCACTCTTGCTGTTGGTATTTTGTTACACTTAAATAAATGCGTAGTTCTAATTCCTTATTTTCTTTTTGGCACTAACATCATTATCGAGTAAAAAAAGACATGCTTGCACAACAATCGCGAATTATTCTATTAGAAACGCAAAACAATGTGCTTCCCGCGATTAGTGAAATTCGTATTACCAACAGCTGATGCTGACAGCATCGGTAAAACACTGTTACCTTGAAAAACGCCGTAAGTCAGTGACTTAGGCAGTTTTAAAACCGAACCAAATATTGACGATCCCTTGACGGCCATTGTATACAGCAGACTTACGGAGGCTCTACACAAAATGATGTGTCTACCCTTGAACATTAAATATGTCACATAAAACGAAATTAGAATAATAACAGTAAGTTATTTATTAAATTGACTACCTAATCAATACAATAAGTCATAGTCTTGGATGATTTACATTGATCTATTAACTAAAAATGGTACAGGTTTCACCTAGTATGAAGGCATCATCAGCCATTGTCTTAACCTCGGAATAAAAATAAGCACTTGATTAACATATAATAAGATGAAATTAATTTTAAAAATCTTGAAGAGACTTAAAACTAAAATTAACATTAAAAATAACAATGTTGGTTTTAATTTTTTTTACAATGTTAAGAATTACAAAGGTGAAAGTATTAAAGTTATTGACATTAAAAGGCTGCTATTACAAGTAAAATGGACAAAGCAACAGACTGTGATGAACAAGTAGTAAGATTGCTATAAAATTAAGTTGACCGATTGGCGGTTATAATTAGACTCTGACGAGGATGATGATCAGTCATATTTATTCAAAAGTAATATTGAGAAAATATTGTTCAAGAGATCACTATATTCCTTTCTAGGAGACAAAATACGAGGTTAAGACAATGGCTGATGATGCCTTCATGCTAGGCGAAACATGCACAATTTTTAGTTAATAGAACAATGTAAATCATCCAAGACTATGACTTATTGTATTGATTAGGTGGTCAATTTAATAAATAATTCACTGTTATTATTCTAATAAAATATCATCAGTACGGATCAAAAATGATATTTATTACATGTAATAAAACGAAATTGTCAAAAAATATCGCTTACGGGGTTTTAAAACTAACCCATTCAATTAATAAAAGAACAAATTTAAGAAGAGAGTCTGTTCTTACACAATTGAAAGATGTAGTATTTTGATCAATTAAGGGAACATTCAGTCCTCCTCAACCAAAGTGTATGTTTAGCGAGCGTACTCCGCTCTCGCGGGATGATGTGCAAATTCAATCGCCGTACGATAACGCGCCAATGAATCGATACCGAATCTGAACACCGTTTGATTTTAATAATGAAATGCCTTCATGGGGAAGGATATTAACATGCAAACTTAATTACCTCGGACTGAAGAGCCGGGAGTTTCATTTGATGGCTGGAGAGAGAACCAGACCGTCACATCTCTGAAGTTTACAAAGAGTGTCCAAATGGTTTATTTCAATTTGTAACGCCATGCAACACTTTTGTTGCCTTTCGACTGAGACGTTGATAAATAAGTAAATAAGAATCGAACGGAGGTCTGATAGAGTGACGCCCGCGAGTTTTGACGTACCAAGTGATTGATATTGTCAGTGAGGATGTTGGCATTTTATTGCTGACATTTCATCTCATAATTCCAAAAAGAAAATTATATTTTGGATTGTACACTCTAACACACAAAACCTGGCCGTCGCAGAAGAAGACTTTCTTTTAAACTATTTTAGTACAAAACCCCCCTGTGGGTCAGGGTGGTAGAATAATACGACTGTCTGCCGTAAGAGGCGACTAAGAGGGGCCCCACCGAGCTCGACAGCTGCAGTCGCTTAAGTGCGGCCAGTATCCAGTATTCGGGAGATAGTAGGTTCGAACCCCACTGTCGGCAGCCCTGAAGATGGTTTTCCGTGCTTTCCCATTTTCACTCCAGGCAAATGCTGGGACTGTACCTTAATTAAGGCCACGGCCGCTTCCTTCCCACTCTTAGTGTCCCATCATCGCCATAAGACCTATCTGTGTCGGTGCGACGTAAAGAAAAAAAAAAGAGGGGCCCCATGGGCTCTCAACTTGGGAGTGCGGGTTGACGACCACGGGGCCCTTAGCTGAGTCCTGGCATTGCTTCCACTTACTTGTGCCAAGGTCTTTGCTTTCAACTATGCTATCCGACCTCGCTTGATCAACTCTTGTTCTGTTCCGACCCCAACGTATTAGATTTTCGAGGCCTAAGGAGTCTTTCATTTCCACGCCCTTCGTGGCTCTTGTCTTTTTTTTGGCTGATACCTTCATTTTCGAAGGGTCGGATTCCTTCCATTCCCCCCTCCCCTCTGATTTGAGTTATGGTTGCCTGGTTGTACTTCCTCTTAAAACAATAATCACTACCACCACCACCTCTCGTTCAAAACGGCTTGAACATTAAAGTATTCAAGCTATTTAGGTTTTTCAATCGCTACATTACCAGCGTTTCTGTGCAGTGTAGCAGTGGGCTCATCAGTTGGATTGCTACACCTTTGCAAAACCCTGACGGCTACTAGTGCGCTGTTGAGACCAACTAACTAGTAATGCTTTCGTTCCCTTACCCTGAAGTGGTGAGGCGGACCACCTAGAAGTAAACGCCTCCTCGCTGGGCAGGAGATGCAGGCTGATTGACAAGAAGTGATGGACGAATGAGATGGCTAAGGAATGAAGTGTGGTATTATCAGAGGTCTTGGGATTAGCGACTATATAGGAGATGGCTGTATCTTTATTAAGTTCGTAATAATAATAATAATAATAATAATAATAATAATAATAATAATAATAATAATAATAATAATAATAATAATAATTGCTTTTCGACTCACTAACTAATTTTAAGGCTTTCGGAGACGCGAAGGTGCCGGAATTTAGTCTCGCAGAAGTTCTTTTACGTGCCAGTAAATCTCTTGACACGAGGCTGACGTATTTGAACACCTTCAAATTACACCCGACTGAGACAGGATCAAACCTGATAAGTTCGGGTCAGAAGGCCAGCACCTTAACCGTCTGAAGCACTCAGTCCGGGAAGGCAGTTACAATGGATGAGTTTACGATCATATACATTGCAGACAATAAGATAATTGTAAAAATTGATTCGGAACTTGATTTTTAATTATTTATTTTTGAGTTTTTAAAATATTAATATTTGAAAATAAACTTAGATAAAACATTGGGCAAATTGGAATGCTGATATTGCTGAGTTCTTGGGCCCATTAGTTAGACACTGACACATTTTATTTCCAAACGTATAACAGTGAAGAAATGTTATTTTGGACATAAGCGAACTAAACTCACACGTATTTATCTTTACATACATGGCATTTAACAAACATTATATTGGCTTCTCTTTTTAATAATTTTTAATTGCTTTATACTTTTTGTTTTCTTGTTCATCGATTTCGGCAGACAGATAATAACACTGGATAGTTCATGGCCACATGGAGCGGACTTGGTGTCACCTGTGTCACCCTTACGAGCCTCCTTTGTACGACAATGCAGGGACGGTGCACTAGGGGAGGTATGTCCCTCCACTTCTATAAATACCTTCCTTTTATATCAAAAATTAATTTCCCAAGGTAAAACATAGTGGAATTATTGAAGCTCTTTAACTACCCGATATCCCGAGTTTACGAATATCCTGGTGTTTATAGAAGGTCTACAATTGAATATTTCTTTGCCGGTCAACTTTTGTGGGATTGACTGCACATTGAGTCTGTTAGGGCAGTCAGAAACTACGTGAGCTGGAGAGTTGGTCACACTGATAAAACCGATGTCTCGCACTCTTTTAATTTCATCCAGCCGCTGAAGTGAGCCAATGGGCTTTGCCTGTTGATGTTGTCAGTCTGAATTTCATTTCTAAGTTAGTTTCTGAGGAAACACTGGACCTTAAACCCTTAAACTTTTATGGCACAGAGAAAGGATATCATAATCATTACTGCTTAATATGGAAAAATAAGTTAATTAAAATATCTTTTTTTTGTGTCTGTTTCTTGTGAGGTCTCTTTGGACTGCATGCGACAACCAATTTGAGTTTGGTGGCCAGGTCTTGTTCTTATTCCGGCTTTGACTTTCTGCCAGTATTTTCTGAGCCTATCAACAAGTAGATTTTTAATGTTCTCCTGGCAGAGCCAGTTTAAAATTAAGAAATAAAAAGTCAGCAACAAAATTTAATACCCATACTGAGTAAACCAACCGCACAGGACGTATTCTAGCACTTAACCTACACACAACACCGTTCCAACTTCTTAAATAAGAAGATCGCTCGATACGATAGCCAAGAAACCACTGTTGTCTATCAGTCATGACCATCCATCAAAACTGCTGCTCATTCCAGATGACGACACAGCCTGCACCGTTGCTAGGTAACATTGCCGTCACACGTTCTGTGACACTAAATTCAGTAACACAAATTTTCAAACGGGTCCCTGCCATAAGATAAATTTGTCAGAAAAGAATATTGTTGTCACTTTTGTCCCTTCACCACTCCCTCCTCGTGTTAACAGGAATTGATCTGCTCTAAAACTGCTCCACAGAACACAGTTATGCTGGAAATGAATCTCTCAGATTATTTATCGTGCTAGGTCGTAATTCTCAATTATTAAAGTACTTAACCCTACAGCAACTGAAATTAAAATAAATGTTCTTAGCGAGCGGTGACTTTTATTATCAGGTTAAATCTGAACGTAAATTATGAAAGTTTGTTTTCTGTAAGTGAAGAGAATATTTCTGTTTGAGAACCAAGACGCTCGATAATATTCTGCAATACTTGCATGACTGGCCTTGGAGGATTTTTATAGTCATGTTAAAGATCATCGCAGTGCAGGTTAGGAAGCTGTCAGTGACACACGTTAATCTACTGTATAGAAAGAAAATTATAGTTTGTGTCTTCTTGTAGTTGAATCTTCCACTGAGAAAGACTGATTACTTTCCTGGTATTCACTATCCTCGAGAGGTCCAAGGACGAGGGAAGTCGCACATTAAACATAAAATGAGGACACCTTGCAGTCATTGCTTGGCAAAAACCCAAGTACAGTGTTTATTACCTGTAGTTAATAACTACGAGCTGTCTGCCTTGAGAAAAACATGCACATATAGAATTTAAAAAAACATATATTATACTGGTATACAGAATTCTAGATGAAGTAGTGTGCACGTTGCGAGCAAGATTTTATTAAATGCAGAGCTCTTAAGAGTTACCCAATGAACACAATCGGGAAGTCGCCATACATCGTTCCTCATGTCAACACCGGGGTAGGGAGTTTTCATTGTAATGGCAGGAGTCAGGACCCGTTATCTATATAGAATTTTAAGTACACTCGATGACTCCATTATTTAACGGGACTAACCGTTTGGGTAGGGTATTCCTTTGTAAGTGTCTCAGGCGTACGTTTTCCTCTAACTTCACATTTAAAAGGCACTGTCGGTAGCCTGTGTGTTAACCAAAGCTATAAGCTTGCGGAATTTTAGCACCAACAGCCAAGTAGATTTTACGTGAAGAAAACACAGACTTGTAAGCCATTGCAGCAATTTTCCCTTAAATCACGGTTCTCGCGGGGACCATTCAATGCTTAGGGATGGTACATAGCTTATGTTACGCGGAGTGATGTTACCTTTCAAATGGTGAAATAAATTTCAAAATTGGTTCGATAGTTTCTGAGGTTACCTGTTACATACAAACAAATTCACACACTCCCTTCGTGTATTAGTATAAATTAGGTTACGTGGGATTAGTTTCAGATAATAGTTCTTTGGGTTAAACATTTCAAGGCGAGTGTTTTCCATCCCTAATCCCCCATATCTATGCCACACATTTCTATAACTAAAACTACACCTCATTCCACGTTAAGAAAGCAGTGTTGCTCTTATGGACCTACAAGGAGTGAACACACCCCCTCTGAGACACCCATAATTTCTCGTGATTAAGGGATATTATACTGTACTTTGTAATGCATTATGAAAAACATAAAAAAGACGAGGCACTTTTCCCGTGTGAGTTATTAAAATAACTACATAACATTTCCTATTTCATATCGTAGCGAGGAAGCACCATGGCAGGAACAGCCATCGCTTCGTTGACTTCTTCTGTGTTGCTCTGGTACAAGCCTCGTGTAGTCCCTCGCTCTGTGAACCGCCGGCAGCTCACTTCTGTATTGAAGTCATCTACAGTATTCATTTTTTGCGTGTGTGTTCTTAGGCTTTAAATCAGTGCGTACTTGTCCTGTGTTGATTGCGAGTTGGTTGTATATTGCATAGTATTTGTGTGTGTTCTATTATTTACTTACTGTACAGAAGTTGTTACTGAGGATTTTGTTGTTGTGGTGTGCAGCGATACGTCATGGCACACAGTAAATTGTAGTGATAAAACATTTGCCGTGTGTTTTGTTTGTGCTTGGTTTTGTTATTTACCTGTTCTTTCATAAAGCGACACTCCGGAGATTAAAAAAATCGATATTTAAGTCATTTTGGTATTTTTTTTAATGACTGAAATTGAGAGGATTGAGTTTCTTTTTTTCCTTGCCACGAAGTTATTCCGCTGAATTCAAACAGTTTATTACTGTAATAATGCTTTGTTTGCCAATAAATTGTAATTTTATATTTAAATCTCTTTTTCTCCCACATGTAACAAAATTTGTATGGTATATGTATCACAGCTATATTAAGAAAGCTGCATATGAAATTTTTGATTGCAGAATTTTTTCAAGTAGTAGGGATTTTTAAGTCCAAAATTTTAGAACGTAAAAGTTACACAGTCCGCCTCTGTGCTGTAGTGGTTAGTGTGATTAGCTGCCACCCCTGGAGGCCCGGGTTCGTTTCACGGCTCTGCCACAAAATTTGAAAAGTGGTACGATGGCTGGAACGGGGTCCACTCAGTCTAGGGAGGTCAACTGAGTAGAGGTGTGTTCGATTCCCACCTCAGCCACCCTTGAAGTGGTTTTCCGTCGTTTCCCAATTCTCCTCCAGGCAAATGTCTGTATGGTACCTAACTTAAGGCCACGGCCGCTTTCTTCCCTCTTCTTTGCCTATCCGTTCCAATCTTCCCATCCCCCGCAAGGCTCCTGTTCAGCATAGCAGGTGAGGCTGCTTGGGCGAGGCACTGGTCATCCTCCCCAGTTGTATCCCCCGACCCAATGTCTCACGCTCCAGGACACTGACCTCTAGGCAGTAGAGGTGGGATCCCTCGCTGAGTCCGATGGAAAAACCGACCCTGGAGGGTAAACAGATTAAGAAGAAGTAGAAGAAAAATTACGGAAATTTTAGTACGATTTATCTCCTTATATAAATTATGTACAGAAAAATCTATACGTAGCGCTTTTAAAAGAGTATTATCTACCTAATTACGTATTTACATTAACATATTAATTAAATGTAATGAAAAATGGAATTAAAATATTTTGGAAATACTATTAATTGTATATGAAAGAAATTTTCGTGATATATCTACTTTTATGTAGGTGACATTCCCGCAAAGTTTCGTGAAAATCCATGCATTAGGTAAAAATATCTTTTTATCTTAGGAGTGTCGCCTTAGGCGCATTTTCACGACGGCACAGTAGTACCCCGCGTTGCTCGGGGAAATGTATTCAACGCAATTAAATGCGCCCTTGACCCCTCGAGCCCATAAAAATATTATTTTTCTATTTTGTCCCCAATTTGCCTTACACTTCAATGCTGAGTTTTTTTATGTTCCGTAGTTTACCTCGGATTCTGTACAAGCCAACAATAGCCCCTATAAACCTCCTCCCCTTCAGTTCATAAAAATAATTAGTAGCTGAGTTTCTTCCGCTTTTTGTGTTGAACTTAAATACTGAATTTCACAGCCCTGTTGTCGTAAGAGCAATTCTGTTTTCTTAACATGCAATGAGCTATAGAGAGATTGATGTTTACTGGTATCGTATAACGAGCGCGTGGAATGAAACTACAGCGATCTGGTAAGCACTCGCAACATCTAAATGAAGCTTCAGATGTCCTGAGACTGATGGGAGTGAAGCCATTAATCTGAGTAGACACGTATGAGGATGTAACATGCGAACAAATGAGGAGCAGGCCGCGCTCTAACGAGAACAAAAACTATTCAACCACACAATTGAATCGCTTCTTGTGATTTATGACTCGCGGACAGGCGCATTGTGTTATACCCGTGTCTGGTCAAATATAATCTCTTCTTTATATTTATTCCTTAATAGCAATAATATACATCTTCATTATGTGGCTTTCAGAGTTCAGTCTGCAAGCCTCTGTAAATTTACTAATCGCCTCCAATAAGTCTGTGGCCTTTCTTAACGCCCTCGTCTTCCTCTACTTCTGTTACCCTCCACGACCACCTGTCCTCCTCCATGACCCTCACTAGCGAAGCCGGTTCATGATTACAGCATCATCAATCGACTTCATTTTTATCTCAGCTTTGTACGCCTCATCCCCAGAACCCTCCTGCCATTGTTCCCACCTGCGATATTTCTCGCCTGTTACATCTGATTTATGAATAAGATATCCTGAGTCCACTCAGCTTTCACTCCCGTTAAACAAAGTTGGTCTGGAAACAGACCGATGTAAAGATAGTTTTGTCCGGGAGCTGACTTCCTTCTTACAGAATACTGTTGATCGCAACTGCGAGCTCACTGCATTAGCTTTACTACACCTTCATTCAATCTCACTTACTATATATTACCATCTTGGGAGAACACACATCATACATACTTGAAAATTATATACATGTTCCAGCTTTGAATTCCCAACCTTACATTCAGTTCTCTTGGATTTCTTACCTACTGAGATCAATTTAGTATTAAATAAATAAATAAATTAGCCGTATGAATCCCCTAAGGGCTACGGCCTCCTGCAATGCAGGGACAGCTCTCAGTTTAGCTCATCAGGTGAGCAGGTCCTGAAGAGCATTATTATATTGGTTAATCTGTAGTTTGTTTCATGATAACGTATTACCGCATATTGTACACTTGTGTAGTCTCACGCCCGAGTGAATGCAACTGTGTTTTTCTGGAACAACAATTCGCGAAAATGCACTGTTGCATTCATGACATGTGTACACTTTTTTCCCAGGGAGGGTTTAGGTTCCTTCTAGGTGAAAGCGTAAACTTGCATTCTTCGTTCTTGCATAGCTTCTTCTCCGAATGTTGTAGACGTTTCTTGTAATTTCTTGACCTTATCCTCCGTTGAAATTCTCCTGACATACATTGCAAGTGTATATCCTCCTTCCACTATGTGTTACGTGATGAGTTATTATATCACTGCTTCATGCAAACGTCTGTCTGTTTGACATTCGTCTTGCTAATCTCCCGAGTGCACAGAAGATGACCATTACGGTATCTTCTTCCTCGAAGCGTACAATTGTATGTTGTATTCTTCGCCCCTGTCCTGAGAACGTACTTCAACATATTTTACACTTGCACGGCTTCTTTCCGCAGTGTACGCGATGATGATAATTTTATATTCACCACTTCATAAAAACCTCTTTTTATCAATTTTACTGTATTATGCCGTAGTGATCAGAGAGGTGACCTTCAGGTCTCTTTGCGGAAGCGCACTGTTGCATATCTCACTGCTGTACAATATCTATAATATGTGTCTTGATCGACCTATGTTATCACAGGGCTTGAACAAAGGTGTATCCCGTAAGGTCAGTGATCTCTGCACACAATTTTTCCCAGCTCTTTCCACTCTTGCCTTATCTTTGCTGTTCTAGTCCATTATTTAGTATTAGAAAGGCTAATATTCATACCATACTCATTGCACCTATTTTCAATTTCCAAGAAATTAGACAGCCGAACTCAATCTCTCTCTATGATTCATCCACATACACACTGTTAATTCTGATGAATCATAGGTCGTAGGTTTTGATCCTATACATTGAACAATATATTTATATAAGAAAATAAATTTGCTCACTTGGAAGATTGATATAGGAATTAGAAAGATATTTTTGAAGACTTTCGTATGAAGCGTAGCATCGCACGGAAGGGAAACGTGTACTATAAGTTGCTCAGAAAAGAATAGAAGCTTTTGAAATATGTTATTTTAGAAGAATGCTGAAGGTAAGATGGGTAGATCGTATCACGAATGAAGAAATACAGAATCGAATTGTTGAGTGGAGATCATTTTGGCGAAATTTGACAAAAAGAAGAGAGATAGGGCAGGTCTTAAGACATCCAGGAATTGTTCGGTTAGTTTTTTTTAGCGAAGTGTGGGTGGTAAGAACGATAGGGGTAGAACAAGATATGAATATGACATGCAGATGTAGGGTGCAGTAGTTACGTAGAAATAAAAACGTTAGCACATGATAGGGTGGCATGGACAGCTGCATCTGCTGATAACCCAAACAACGACGCATAATTTTTCATTTTGATGGCATTTTAGTATCTGTCAGCCTTTTTTATAATATCAAGTATTGTTGTAACATACACATAGTTTTGATAGTTGTACTAAGAAAGAAGACATTTACAGTATGTTTTTAAAAATCCCTTAAACAATCAGAGAAAGAACGAACAACTCCTGCTAGCTTCTGAGTAAAAGCAAATAAGTGACATGTGGTTTGGGCAAAACCAAACATGCCCATTTTTATGTACTTGTTATTGTTTCTCGATCTTTAGCACTTAATCAGATGGCTTTCCTGTGTCAATGAGAATGTTTGAGAAGTTGCACATTCAATAGCTGCTGTCCAGTTCCTAATTTACGATTTTCTTTGCTGCTCAAAGTCTGGATCTGAACGAAATGATTTGTTTTGTCAAGGCGCTCCTCAAATATGTCAGCGGAGCTGAGTCAAGTCGTTAGTTTTGTTCGGTATAATATGGACCTGTTACTTACTGCCACGCATAGTAATGATTAGAGCCCGAGTTGTAGGCAGCTCGCACAACGGTTATTTTGTGAAGATAGTATAGATTGTAGGAGTACCGCTGAAAATACGTCACTCTTGTCTACATTACGGGAGAAGGCTAGTCGACACTTGCTAATAACCAAATTAGCTTTCATTGTATCCTGTTACTGAATATAAATCCGGTAATGACAATGCCACAAGCGCTATGTTTCCTGGTAAAAGTTTGAAGTTTCCGCCCAATATTCCCCCTGTTCTTACGTCAACGACGTTCTCTGTTTCCTTGTAAACTTGTTGGCACGGCTGTGAGAGATACAATGAGCTGTAGAGAATCAACATCCATCTTGAGTTGTCTGAACCGTTAATGTCTTAATACATCACTTGTTCGAGGCTCAGGTGTGGAGTGCACTCTCTAATTAGTTCTGTAATGAAACCATAAATTGGACGAATAATACAGCTAGGAGTAGTCTCACTTCCAAGTCGGCTGAATTCGTTATGCAGTGTTGCCCACCTCCGCCCCGTTCTCTCTCACACGTTTTCATGACGGTGATCTCAAGTTTCCCCTTAGCCTTAGGTGATTAACAATAAGAGTCGATTGAATGAATCAATGAATCACTACTGATCGGCATTTAGAGCTGTCATCCTCATGAATTGTGTACCTAGTCCCTTCTTAAATGATTTCAAACAGGTTATAATTTTTCGAACATCTCCCTTCGGAAATTATTCCAATCCCTAACTCGTATTCCTATAAACCTAATATTTGCCCCAATTTCTCCTCTCAAATTCCACCTTTATCTTGATATTGTGATCTTTACTACTTTTGAAATATCCACTCAGGATTATTAACGTATCAGTGTTATTCTACGCCTTCTGTCCGCTGAGAGCTCGGAACATACCGCGTTGTGGAGCAGCTCGTCTCTTTACTCTTTTGGATATTTTCCCGTTCTAGTTTCAAGTTCCTGGCGAGGATCCCATACCCTGGCACCATACTCTAGTTAGGGTCTTACCAGAGACGTATAGTCCCTGTCCTTTACATCATTACTACAACTCCTAAATACCCTCATAACTATACCTCGGATTTGTAGGTTAGAATGCAAAGTGATTTGGTTTGTAGGAAGTGTCATGCCGCCCGTTGTACCATAATGTAAGAAGAGTAGCATAAATTCAGGGAATTCTATAAGCTGTACCCCTGATATCTATGCAAATCTCACAGCATAACCGTTATTTTCGTTTAGGGCCGTTAGACACCACGACAAATAACTATAAGGCATTTCTTGCAGCCCAAAAACGTTGCACTCTTTCTCTGGTCGCCTGTCTTCTCTCTTCTGTCCAGTCGCTATTCTGCTTTTGCTCTTAAAGTTGTTGCTCACTGGTGGGTTAGAAATGTCCTCCTGATTCTTTCCCATGCTCTTGAGGTCCTTCCTTACTTCCTTGAACCATTTATCTGAGACGTTAGGTCTCTTGTCCAACACATTAAAAATCTGCTTCGTTAGTTGCATCCATCCTGAACATAACTTCAGTCGAGGTTTCCTTATTGACTGCATCACCCGTTCATTATCCCTCTATAGGTCGGAGTCTACACTGCCGATCTGTTATCGTAGGATCCATTATTTTGCGCTCCTAATTCTCTGCTTCTCACAGTCCAGCACGTCCTCTCATTCTCAAGCATTCACTTGCGTACATACACTCAGGTTTGATCACTGTGCTATAGTCCCTGAGTTTAACTTCCCTTGATATGGACTTTTTCTTGAACATGCGTCCTACGAAAAGCTGCAGCCATCTTCTCTCGCTTGCTCTTGTTAGCTTCTTTCTCACTGGTTTCCATATGCGCTACCTCATCAAGGTATCTGAAACTGTTGACTTTTTCTATTTTTTTACAAGCGAATGGACCACTAAGGATCACGCTACAACTTCATTTCTTTCTCTTCGTGCGGAGTTTTCTCTGTGTCCAATACTCCTTCATGCGTTCGCTGGCCTGCTTCCGTTGTTCATCTGTCCAGGCTCTTCCGGTCTTCCTAGTTCTTCCTGCGGCTTGAACCCCTTCCAAATTCTTCACTGTGTTCCTAAATGTATTCCTTTCTAACAGCTCGACTTTACAGACGCTTAGCCTTTCCACATCCTTCTTCGTTTCCTTAATCCATGCTGTAGTGGTCTTTTTCTCCAGAAGTAATCAAATATTTGTTTGGTAACTCTGTTTGCGTTCATTCTGTACAGATGTCCAAGATATGCCAGCCTCCTTTTCTTCATGCTCTCTGAGATTCTTTCCACCTTCTCGTAAACTTCTTTGTTGCTCCGAAGTTTCCACCCGCTTTTTCTATAATTATAATTGCTTTTTATTATTATTCGGAATAATTAACCAAGTATACATTGGAGGATCAAAAAGTGGTGTAATGTTAATTGCCTTGCCTTTGCTGATGACATTGCGCTGCTATCTAGGAATACTGACACAGCGATAGAAGAGCTGAATGTACTAAAACTACAAGCAGAAAAAGCAGGACTACAGATTTATTTCGGAAAAATTAAGTATATAACAAATATCAAAACAGCCCCTCGGTACCTGAAGACAGAACACGGTAAAATAGAAAGAGTTGATAGCTTTACGTACTTGGGTGAAATAGTGCAAGTGAAAACAAATGAAAGAGAAGCAAACAACACCAGACGGGAGAAAATGGCTGCGGCTTTTCGTAGGACATATCCTATATACAAGAAGAAAACCATCTCCAGACGAGCTAAACTAAGGCACTACAATACAGTGATTAAAACGGAATGTCTGTATGCTAGTGAATGCCTCCAAATGACAGGGAAAGCGGGACTGAGAGAAGCTGAGAAATTCGAAAGAAAGATCCTTCGCAACACAATGCGTCCAAAGATTGTGGATGGACAGTATAGGTTGCGAGGAAGGGAAGAACTTTACCGTGACAATGGAAGGCTAACTGAGTCCATGAGAAAACGGAGACTTCAGTATTCTATGGGCAGTTATTTAGAATGGATGAGAAGGGACGAACGGAAAGGACTTTCACAATACTAGACAGCAGAACTAAAGTGGTTCAGGGAGGTGAGAAAGAATCTCAAACCGAACAAATTCCAGGGATTCCATGACAAACCAAAACTTAACTGTAGGTGGACGGAAGAAAGAAGACAGGCTGCCAGAGAAAGGAAGCTAAAGTTTTGGGCTGTGAACGAGGCTTCCAGAAACATGTAACTCTTACCTAACGAGGTCTCTAATGGCCGTAAACGAAAATATATTATTCGAAATAAAGCATGCTGCTTTCCTTGCGATCTTCTCCATTTCACCAATCAAGTAATCTTAGGACCATAATCTAGTTGTGGTCTTACCAGAAATTTAGATGGTCTCTACTTTACATCCTTACTACTACCTCTAAATATTCTCTTAACGATGTGAAGAGATCTGTACCCCTTTCTTAACAACCTCATTAATATGATAACTCCAATGGAGATATTTCTTTATATCAAC
Organism: Anabrus simplex; assembly: GCF_040414725.1. Lineage (NCBI taxonomy): Eukaryota > Metazoa > Arthropoda > Insecta > Orthoptera > Tettigoniidae > Anabrus > Anabrus simplex. Next base: position 14,658,649 of record NC_090274.1, on the reverse strand, counting down.
ACCTAGGTACTTACAGTGTTCCCCGTGAGGTACTGCCATCCCATCAACACAGTAATTAAAACTGAGAGGTGAAACTCACAACATTGCCTGAGTCACTCACAACCCTGTAAATTGCGAGTCAGCCACAACAAGTTGCTTTTTTTAAAAATGGAACTGTCACATTGGTCACAGGCAGTCACAATCAGCGAGACATGCAGCAATGGCGAAAAGGAGAATTGAAATGATCACATGGATGCGCATGAACTGAGGGTGTGATCTGTTTGTTCTTCTGCCACTCATCTCCAGTAGATGGCTAATGCTTGAATTATATGAAAGATAACCCTTTAAATATGGGTACAATAATAAACTTCCTTTAAAGGACGAAAAATTAGGGGCTGGAATAATTTATCAAGTTTCCAAGTTTTTGAAACAATTTTAGAAAATAGTAACTAATCATTTGATAGGGATTCTGCTAATTGGGGATGGCAGTCCTAAATGCAGGTTGATGAACAGCTAGCTCAACATAAATGTATAGAGGCCAACATCTCAAGCGTAGTGACAAAATTAATTTTATTTATGTAGATTTCCTTACATGCTGTGTCTACGTGAGTTGTGTTGTTTAATTCATCGCATTACGTTGAGCGAGTAATTGACCGTCTCCCGCCCGTTTTCTCCCTCTGTGACAGTTGATGGTTGAGGTGAAAAGAAAGAGAATTACATGAATTATTCACAGTAGCTGCTCTTCTTGCAGATTGCTCCGAGAATTTACTCTCTGCTAAAACATGGACGTTACTGAAGCAGACCGCTGTAAATTGAGCAACATGGAGTTTTACTTTTTCACTGCAGTTCCTGATTTTGTCTGCGTTTTACAGGACAAACGAATAGTATCAGGTTAATGTTAAAAAATCAGATATACAACATTATTTTAGTGTGACCGGCTCCAGAGTTTGGAATTCCTTACTTAACTAAATTCGAAAGATCTTGCCGAGATTTCCTGTTGAAATCTACCGAGTGACGTGTGAGCTGTGTAATATATGGTGTGTGTTTGAGCTATATTATTTCATACTGGTTAATGTACACTATGCAATATTCATTCTTTTATACATGAGCATGTGAGAGTTAGTATACTGCAATTATACCGAACGAGTTGGCCGTACGGTTAGGGTTGCGCAGCTGTGAGCTTGCATTTGGGACATGCTTGCTTCGATCCCCACTGCCGGCAGCCCCGAAGATAGTTTTCTTTGGTTACCCATTTTCACTCCAGGCTGCTTCCTTCCTATTCCTATCCCTTTCCTACTCCATCTTTTCTACAAGGCTATAAAATCAAGCAATTCCGAGATAGATTAAAAAATCCACAGTTCTAGTCGTATGGACAAGCAACTGAACATTGAAAATGTCCCTTAATTAGATGTGAAAAAGGGAAATTTAAAGCCATGAGATTTACATTGCTTCTGCACTTTGATATCGTTTGAAGTATTTGAAGGTCGATTATCTTCATCAATTGTCTTTGCTGATCCCTCTACTTGATCCTGGTTCAACACTATATTACACCACTTTAAGTGTTTTCCACTTTTATAACTTATTATTTGCAACCAAACGACGTTTGCGTGTTGGCGACATGATCACGTGTTTCATTGTTGGATGACATAACCTCAAACAGGAAACTCATTGGTTGACTAACTCTACCACTAGTAGCGCTATTGTCACATCATGCATAACCCCGTTCAAATCGAACTGGGGCCTTAGTTTTGAGAAATTTAAAAATACGGCACACATATCTCTTAACGAAGGATCAGTCTATTTATTGAAATATTTATAATGAATATTGGATAATAATCGTGGAACAAGTGCATTTAAAAAAAATTGCAGCTGTGAGCTTGCATTTGGGAGATGCTCATATTTTAAAATGTATTCCGATACAGATGTTGATATACTAAACCACTACACCATATGCAGCTGAACTCTCCCGTTGTTAGTACATCGGCCAAACCCGCAATTAGCGTGTGGTCTATAAAATACTGTTGTACAGCAGAGAACAAAATTTATTTCACGACGAGTGTATTATTATTATTATTATTATTATTGCCCGGAAGTTTAACTACTAATAGATTAGAATGAAAACTTACTCAAATGAGTAACAAGTACCGGTATATTCTGCCCAGTACAACGGTTATGCTATGGGGTTTACATAGGCATTAGGGGTACGGCCTACCTAACTCCTGGATTTATGTTGCCATTGCTACATTATGGAAGAACGGGTTGCAGGACACTTCCTAATAACCAAATATCTTTGCATTCTAACCTATTACTACGTAAAATTCAAGGGCTAATTATTACTTTATTATCATCCCATCGCCGTAAGACTTATCTGTAACGGTGTGACGTGAAGAAAATTTTAAATAAAAAAGTCAACAGCAAGAACTAAATTTTACATCGCGACATGGAGTATTGAATATGTTACTTTCTTCCCGTTAGAGGTCCGACTACCTCTGCCGGGTTTCAACCAGGGATCTTGAATTCCCTTTTTCATTGATCCAAAGTGGGAGTCTATTGCTATGAACATTTACTTACGGGCAAGCTCCTTACTTTCTCCCTGACACTGTTGAAAAGAAATTTAAATTCTTCTAAATTTTCAGCCTGTTTCACGGTGTCTTCTGCATTGCGGATGGTGTTTATTCCTTTCCCGTTCATATCCTTCATTTATCACATTTATCGAGGCTAAGAACATGAAAACAGAAGGTCGATATCTTTAGCGGATCTGGAGATAGGTGAGGTGGACTTCCTTATCATATAAACTCCCAAAGCATACCACGTTTAATAGCTGAAACTTGCTAAATTTTCTAAAAATAAAGGCTCAGCCTACTGTTTGCATAGGAAGTGCTGCAGTTGCAGTGCCGTAGTTACTAACGGAGCGCTTGTTACAAACTGTAGAATAAACAAAGGACCCGGAGCAGTTCCCTGGGGCGGCCTAGTGAGGACATATTGTGTTTCTGCTGCGCGTCTATCGATCAGGAGAGGAGCGACTCTCCTGAGACTCGTTACGGGTAGTTGACCAACACCTGACCCCATGGCCAAGTAGATGCCATCTTCTGCTACTAAATGTATGGGGTCTAAATGACAAACTTAAAACAAGATGGGCTTTTAAGTTGAAGAAGGAGAGTGTGTACCAAGCCCAATGTATTTTTAAAGGGTTTGTAGCCAGAATGTTGGAGGAAGTAGTTTTTACAACCACCTTAAGATGGTAGTAATTGTGTCATGATGTGTAGAGCCTGGATATTTAGACTGAATGCAAAAATACTTAATCGAGTAACAAGTATAGTCTAACCTGCACAACGGTTATGCTATGAGTTTTGCATAAACATTAAGGATACGGAGCTTTTGAACCCCGAGAGAATATGTGACTCTCGCTACGTTATGGAATAGCGGGCTAGACAGTTCCTGATAAAAAAAAACTAGTTTGCATTCCTTTTACTGTCTAAAGTTTCGGATTTTATTCATGTGTAATAAAAAAGTACCCTAATTCTATTTTTTTTTCATAAGATAGTGCTGCCTTCCCTGTGACCAGATAACCCAGTAAAAATAACTGTTGATAATTCTGGAACGCACAAATGAAGAAAGACCGGATCTTGCAGAAATTGGAAGATGATTTAAAATATTATCTTAATATTGCAGATAACTTTGCGAATACTGGAAAATTAAATGTCTACCAATATTCCTGGTTTAAATTTCAAAAGGAAATACTTGGCATGTGTTTGTGAGGAAGACACGCGGCGATTTAGCACATGACCTAACACTATGGGGTCGCGGGAACCTGAGTGCATAAACCGCATAATGATGGAAAAAATTTGACTTTAATTATAGAGATATTCGGTCTTTAAACACCACTTTTTAAAAATATACGGTGGCACTCGAGGGAGTGTTCTTGTAGTGTAGTGATCGTAACGTGGATTTACAACACTGTCCTGATTGGGGAAAGGCGTTGATGAGATGGAAGGTAGAGGGTTCCACTATTCGTACTTTCAGTACCACAAGGGATGTCTCTGGGTTGGGCCAGAATAATTTCAATAAAACTTGGCTGAACGATCAAATTACTTATTGGAAATCTTATGATGGTAATAATTTGGTGATAATATCAACTGTAATTTTATAATTATTTGTTCAACAGTACTTGGGTGGTTCGGAGCAGTTAGCTGCGCTGTAGATGTATCATTACTATACCGACAAAAATATCAGGGTTGCTCTTCATGTTATGCAAGAACGATGGTGCAATCGGATTGGCGGAGACATTCTTTCCCAGAAAATGAGGTTACTTTGTTAGTTCCGAGTGCAGCCAGTCGCTGCCTGTTGCTGTGTGTCGGAGGAGGGAAGGGAGGGGAAGTGGGAAGTGGGAGACGGAGGTAATGCTCGGTGAGAATGCACAACTTTCTCGTTTGTTTCGCGTAGTCGCTTCCCAGCCTTAGTAGACAGCGTACAGATCGTTCTACACAAACTGACTACTATGCGAACCCAGTAGAAGGAGAAGATGAACTTGTATCAAGAATACAGGCATTTTTCCAGGTTATTCGCGACACAACATACATATTGAACTGTGCATCGAATTAAGGGGGAAATATAATAAACATCTACTGTAATCAAACCATTGGCCATGTACCGGGTGGTACACCTCCACGTCGCTAATTCAAACTTTGCGCCGGTTAAAACTCCCCTACTGGAGGAAGCCTGAACTTTATCTACTGTGTTAATTTTCAAGTTTCTCAGAAGATGTCCCTACTTGTAAATTTCGAAGTTTCTGAACTGGGTCGTTTTCGATGTATTTTTGTTTTGCCTGTAGTAAGAAGTGTGAACATTCTCTTCTAGAGGACACTACTGTGAAGAACTACAATGGTGCACCCTAGTGCGAAGTGAAATAACTGTGTTTTTGGAGAAATTTTGAATTCATAAGTTTGTTCTTTGTTAAATTTCTTTCAGTCATTGTTTAAGTTGGCAATATTAACCCTTTCTTTCTGCCAGTTTTGAAACTGGCCAATCATAATTTTCTGTAATTAATTTTCCACCAATAATGTGTTTCTTCTTCATCTTGTGTAGGGGTTCTCTTTGTTAGCCAATAAAATTTTTGTGGGAGGGTGTTCTCATTCTTGAAACGCCTCGAACTTTCCGCGAGAGTATATAAACTGCTGATTTTCGGGTCTCCGCGCCACTTCAGTAACAGCTATCAGTGTGTAAATTACGTAGCAGGGGGCGGGAAGCGCCTCTTTCTTCGAGCAGCAGTTCAACCACAAGGTAATGGCCTTTTAATAACTTCTTTTCTTGCTAGCTCAGCAGTTTAACTCTCGGGGCAGGTCCGAAGCCTTTTCCATGTAACTTTCCTTTAAAATGTAAAGGCACTCGGTATCAATTCTTTCGGTTTTAACTACAAATTGGGATAGAGAGTGCTTAACCCTCTCGAGCTCCCATTCATATTGCTTCGAGGTGAACTTATTTTCTCAACCGTTTCTTCTAGCGTAATGTAAATTGTCTTCTCATATAAGTCACCTCTTTAGTATGGGATTAGCCCTTGCATTAACGGCCTAGTGCCAAGTAGGTTTTAAACAAAATGTATTAGGAGTGCAGCTTCGACTCCTCTCAAATTGGTATTGTCGAGGCCATGTAATATTTCTGTTTCTTCACTTAATAGGCCTCAGTAGGTTGGGTATCTTTTTACCCCTGTGTCTATGTCCTTGGAGGACAGCTGGAAAGTCGAGTTTGGTGTGGCCTTTGATAGGCTTAAACTTTGAGAGCGGGTCGCTCTTTTGAAATTGATTTTGGGTGCCTCGAGGAGGCTTTATTTTGTAATTGGGAGCAAGTGCTCCTGAACATGATTGGGGTCTTCTGCCCCTTTGTCGAATCTTGTTTTTAGGTAAAGTTGGGCTAATTGCTCAAGAATTGTGAGTCCGGGGCTCGAAGCCCAAATCCTGTGAATACTGTAATTGTACATTTGTTGCCTTGCTACTCTGTACCTGCCATTCTTGTTATTTCTTGATTTTGCTAAGAAAATATAACCTTGTTAAATTTTATCTTAACTTTAATTTCGTATTTTGAGACCTGTTCACCCCCGCACCTTCTTTCACCTCTGCAAATGCACGATACTCCGTAACAGGCCATATTGTTTCCTTCGTTCAATATTTCATTCCTTTTACAATGTTGTGAGTGAAGGAATACACAGTTGTGCGGCGACAGCGTTAAGGAATGTTACTGCGTCCAGCAGATGAGAGAAGAAACGATCTGGTGCGTTCCTTGACTGACAAGTGTGTTCTTGTACTGTGTGTGCAGCTACGGCTGTTTAATAAATGAACTGTGGATATTGCCTGTAAGAGACAAGGACAAACTTGTGCACACGCATGGAACATTATATCTGTCTCAATCATACACCTCACTTCCCCTCCCTCCCCTTCCGTCAAGCAGGGCAATGGCTGGCTCTCTGGCATAGCGGTAGTTCTATATTAAGCTACATAAAGCACTCTATATCAAAAATAAGATTTTGACAGCGTGAACGGTACTTGATGCAAATGGAAATTCTAAGTTCCCATGAAGGGAATTAGATTCTTTTTCACCAATAGAGCATTTTTGATATGCTCTGTTGGTGGAAAAGAATCTAATTCCCTTCATGGGAACTTAGAATTTCCATTTGGAATTGCTAGGCGGGCATTAATTCCATTGTGGAGTTTTATCTCCCGTACGCAGTTATCAGACTGTGCTTCATAAATAAGCTTCTGATAAGTTCACCTGCATACACCCCAGCGTCAGTGGGTAGGGTCTGACACATCCCACTCTGAAGGGTCTAGTGTCAGACCTAAGACGAAACGCTGGTTAATAGAGCAAATGCCGGAAAAGCCATCCATTTAATTTTGATCTGGTACTTGATGCTTTACAAATAATTTTATTATCACATGGTAGTGCAGCATCATGAGTAGTGGCTGTCCAGTTGATGAAGACATTTATATGAGTTACACTGATTCTTCCATTCAGACAACTCACTCACGTTCAAATGGGACCGTGTGTCTACATACCCTAACCCAGTTTCTCGACTTAGTGGAGGGGAATCGAATGCACGTCTTTACGGGAGAACAGTTCGGGGATTGTTTCACCAACAGCTCAGTTCGCATACTGAGTGACTTAACAAAGATTTTTGAACGCGTAGTGGATGCACATAACAGAATCTATTGGATGACTCGGGTAATTATTGTTTCAAAACTTTCGAGGGGGAAGGAGAAGGGGCTGTTGCCAAGAAAGGGTGATTAACATTCATCCGAGCACATAATTGCTGCTACAAGGTCTGTTATTGTGTTTTAAAAACACAAGCCTGGTGTTCACGCCGTAATAAAGGAGCCTGTTGTGACAGTCCTAAAGTTTCTTTCTCCATTGTTTGAGTTGATGATCCAACAACAAGGCTAAGTTTGAAGAAGTTTCTGCCAGGGCGACATCAATGAGCTTTTCTTTCGTGAGCTGACACAAAAGAACTTATGATAACCTGGTAAAAAGCTGCATTACACGTTGGCGTACATTAACGCAACAAAACAAACATCACAGAATCTCAAAATGTTCACAAAAATTGAGTGCTGAATTCATTTTTCGCTTAGATTAATCTTTGGTGAGATATTGAGAGTATAATACAGTGTGTCCCACTCCCAGCGGGGCCGGAAGACCACATACATGCTCCGAGCGGATATTATTATATTTATTAGTTATTTATGTATCCAATAGCCTTTAATGTGGGTACTAACTTTTTTAAAGGCGGTGCTAAAAAGTGGTGTCCTTCAGCATTGAAACATTCCTAGTGTCTTCTTATGCAATTGCTATTCACAAGAATAAGTTCCTGTTGCGTAATTGCCCTAACTACTGTTGTTATATTGCTTTTATGTTCATCTATGGTGTGAGGATTAGTTTTGTAAACTTTCTTTTTTAGGGTGCACCACAAATGAAAGTCGTACACTGTAAGATCGGGAGAGCAGGGGGGCCATAATCCTTTCGATGTTATCGTATCATCGAAAAACACCTCTATGTCCTTCAAAGAATCATGTGCAGTAGGTGCTGAGACAGAATCCTGTTGGAAATAGCCATATCTTATCTCATTATGTATCAACATTTAAATAAATTGGTGCGAGAATATTTGTGCGGTATCTGACAGAATTGATGGTGTGTGTATGTTGTATGTTTAGTCCTCAGCCCGAAGGCTGGTTGGATCCTCAACAGTTCCGCCATCAGCTGTCATAAATGGCCTAGGCATCTCTGAAGAGGCGTACTAGGGAAATGAGGAGTGATGTAGTTTCTCGTTGCTTTCCTCACCGAGCCAGAAGTTGCTATTACATATCAGTCTGCCAAGCCCACTGAAATGCATGCACCAACTGACCCTATGAGCAACATTTTCACACCATTCATAGCAGGGATTTGCTGCATAAGGAATGGCATTACTAGCATCACTCATACCTCAGTCACTTTCATCTTGTCAAAGCCAAGGATAAGAAAGAGACAGATCAGTGAAAGTAACAATATTGCTCTAGCCCATACCAGAAGACATAGTGCACTGTAAACACTACGTCCTGCCAGCAAAGGCATGAATTTATGGTATCGTTGAAAAATATGGGACCTAATATCTGTTCTACAGTTACAGCACACCATACACCAATTTCCTGGTCGTGTAAAAGCATTTCGTGAATTAATCGCGGGTTTTTAGTGTTTCAATACTTATCTATTTATAAAAAAAGTTGATGAGAACTAAAGTCAGTCAGTACGGCCATTCTCACTATTCGATTTCCTTCATTATTTTTAAAACTGAAAGCTATTCATGCACAGATTTGTCATCAGGTACTATAAATCACTTATCTTTCGCCTTCCTCAAATTATTTGATTTTTTCAATTTTTTGTCTTTTTGAAGCTATCATATCTTTGGTTCTGATTGAGGTACGGAGTTCGTTTTGGCCTAAAAACACTCAGTGGATCAAGCGCTTTCTTTTGAGGTAATAACTTTCTAAATTGGTAGATTCTGAGAAAAGTTATGAGTACATTCGTCTCCATGACGAAGATCTTTGAAGGACTTTTTAACAGTTCGGCGCGTAGTGTTGTTCCAAGGAACGTTTAATTCATTTTCTTTGTGTGATGTATTTTCAAGTGTTTTGTTGACATAATATTACATTCTATTACTACAGCAGATCATGTGCTTTATTTCATTAACTCGAAACTTTGCAAATACATCCGTGAGGATAGTAACGAACAACACCATACTTTGTACATTGCGGGCGGAGCCAGCGGGAAACTGCTAGTCTTTTTGTGAAGAAACATGACCACTCAAATGAAATCGTGCCACATCTGAGAAAATTATTAAATGTGGGTCAACAATGTCGTCCGTAATATTTTGCAACGTTCAGTTACAGGATCGTAATTGTTGTGGACGGTATTTACTCTGCAAGGTTTTAATTTCAATATTTTAGTAGCCCTATATACCAAGGATTTAGAGATACCGACTTGTTGTCCAACACCTCGTACAGATTTGGTGGGAGATCGTACAAATGATGTGTGAATATCGTCGATTAGTTTCTTCCGACAGAACAGTTCGTTTAGGAATTACAGCATGAAGTGATCCGTTTGTTCTTAATTTATTCAAGAGACACCTAATTGTTTCTCTACCTGAAAGTGGAACCGAGTAAAATCTATCCTGAACTCGCCTACACACCTCTCCACATGACTGGGTTGCTACATAAAAAGCGTGAATTTCACTGGCATTTCACAAATTCGAGGAACTGATCGTCTCGTGGCTATGCAGCGTGTCAGCATGAGGTTATGAATAGGCTACGGCTCTCGGAGCGTGCTTGTATATGTCGACTGCCGGCCCCGCTTGGAGTGGGACACACTGTAGGAGTGTATGCCAGGTGCAGGTCTTTTACTAGGTGACGCGCATGTCTGTGAGGATGGGATCCTACCTCACATGATTCCTAATGTATCACACCCAGTCCCCTAGGTATACGAATTAACCAATTAACCAATTAACGAATCGAAACGGGGACCAGCTGGACCAAATGCCAGAATGATAACCATTTAGACATGGATCTGGACACACAGCAATTGGAGAAGTGGATTCATAAACCTCCTATGTCAACGTTTGGCGGTTTTTTAGTTTAACTCTGTGCCTTCCCCATTACATGATTCACAGCTTGAGATGAAGAATGTATTTGGAATTTTTCTCAGTCACTTTTAAATGTAAGGACTGGCCAAACAAGCCAATTGTCGTCATATTCCAAACGGAAGAAAGCCGGGGAGCATTTTTGTTCGCTCGCATGGAATTGCGTGAGAACTGATTGGTGCGAAGCATTGCTTGGAAGTTAAACATGGGGGAATAACTATCTTAGATAAAAAGATTTTGAAATGTGGCGTTACAGATGAATGCTGAAGGTGAAATGTGAAAATCGAATGACGAGGAAATTTGACCAGAAGAAGATAGGGGGCTAAATAAGTGAAAAGGGGATTGAATCCTTCCTATGAGGACACTTGTATCCCTAAAAACCGGAGATGTTACAGATGTGAGAATTGGTATTTAGAATCTCCTTAAAAATAAAGAAACACGTATTTTTTGTTTTTGGAAAATCCATTTAATGTGGGATGAACCGAGCGAATTTTAAAAATGTGTATATCTGCAGCATTTCTCAAAAAACATAACACGTTACAGAAAGAAAAGCTGGTTTTCGAATTTCCTATGAAAGTAAAGGAACAAGCATAATTTGTTTGCGGAAAATCCACTTAAGGGGGAAGGGTGAAAGGAAGTGAAGAAAGAGTTGAAGAGGCGGTAAGAACGGAAGGCGTAGACCAAGTTAAGAATATGCCAGGGATATTTGATTAGATGTAGGATGTAGCAGTTACGTAGAAATGAACAGGATAGGGTGACATGGAGAGCTGCATCAAGCCAGTCTGTGTGCTGATGACCAAAACAACAACAGTGAACCCTGTTGTTGATGTTGTTGAGAAATTATTTGGATACCACCGCAAGTTCGCTTCCGGAACTGGAGACTTGTTCTTTTTAAAATTATTCCATTGGGTCTAGAAAGGGATACAGGAATAAAGGAAGTCATAATGGGAATTAAAGAATGCCAGGTCGGGATTCGAAGAAGGAGCAGCAGACAGGAGAGAGCGGAAAGCTGTAGCCATAACAAACGTCTAAGTGTTGAGATATAACGTTGCTAAAGCGAGGCTCAGCAAGTAGCGACAGCAATCTGAATCAGAGGAAAACAAATTGGGAGCAGGAGTCGAGTGGTCATTTATCGACTGTGCTCGCGTCTGAGAAACACAAGCACGTTGCTATCTCTGGAGAAAACAGAATTTATGTATCATTATTGAAGAAGACACTTTAATGAGCTTCTTCATGACGGATTTAGTATCTTCCGCGAGTTCTAAGAAACAGAACTGGCCCAGTATCAGCCACGTGCCCACCTCCATGATCGTTAGTCTTAATGGTCTGACACAGTAGGTAGCCGGTTCAAGTCCCGCTGGTGGAGAAACTTACAATCACAATGTTGGCCGGCACGGTACGGGAGGGGGTGGCGAGCCTGCGTTGAAATCTAAACTTCTCTGCAGTGTTCATATAGAGTGATGGCATATAACGCTGTTGATGCTTATTCGCCCGTCAGATGGAGACGTTAAGCCTTGAATAGAACCTTTGGTATTATTCGACAAGAGTAGACTATGTGCGAATACCAGACTTCATCCTCTTCCTCCTCCTCCTCCTCATCATCATCACCACCCCCACACAACCAAGCGCTCACGTCTCCCATGAGCGTAATCTAGAAAGACCTGCACCAGCCCTCCCAGGGAGCTACACAGCACATTCCCTAATTTACCCCGTGTTTCACATGTATACAGTGAGTTGGGTGGCATAAGCTAACAGGGGCTTCACATGCATACAGCTCTGTGAGTTGAACGGCCCAAAGTAACATGGGATCTACATACATACGTACATACATACATCTCTGTGAGTTGGGTGGCCTAAAGTGACAGGGGCTTCACATACATTACAGCTCTGTGAGTTGGGTGGCCTAAAGTAACAGGGGCTTCACATACATACAGCTCTGTGAGTTGGGTGGCCTAAAGTAACAGGGGCTTCACATACATACAGCTCTGTGAGTTGGGTGGCCTAAAGTAACAGGGGCTTCATATACATACAGCTTTGTGAGTTGGGTGGGTTAATGTAAGAGGGCTTCACATACATACAGCTCAGTGAGTAGGGTGGCCTAATGTAACAGGGGCTTCACATACATACGGCTCAGAGAGTTGGGTGGCCTATTGTAACAGGGGTTTAACATACATACAGCTCAGTAAGTTGGGTGGCCTAATGTAACAGGGGCTTCACAGCATAAAGCTCCGTAAGTTGGGTGGCCTAATGTAACAGGGGCTTCACATACATACAGCTCAGTGAGTAGGGTGGCCTAATGTAACAGGGGCTTCACTCACATACAGCTAGTTGGGTGGCCTAATGTAACAGGGGCTTCACATACATACAGCTCAGTAAGTTGGGTGGCCTAATGTAACATGTTATGCACTACATACAGCTCAGTGAGCTAGGTGGCCTGAAGTAACAGGAGCTTCACATACATACAGCTCAGTCAGCTGCGTGTCCTGTCAGGTCCTTCAGAGAACTCCCGATGTGAAGACAGCTCTGCAGCGGTCGTTCTAAAACATCCAAAATTTCCTTTCGCTTTGAAAAATCACCACACCAGGGGAGCAATCTCTTTCGCTCAGCAACTCTGATTCTTACAATAAAATAACAGTTACGTTCTAATGGAATTTCCCGATGAAGATCGCAGTGGTGGTAGAGAGTGTAAACAGCTGGGAGGCGTCGTGTGATATTGACGTTCTCTTTTGAGTATCGTCGAGACGTCGCCTAGGCTTGTCTTTAATCTCTGGCACGTACTCTGCGCCTCATATCTTCAGCTCCCCTCGCAATCACCATTGTCTCAACTGGGAGCGAGAGCAGCACCACCCCTCTGTGTGTGGAGGGCAATGTCTACAAACGCAACATCCGAAAGAAGTCTCATGTCATTACTCATCGCTAATCTGAACATACTTTAGCATTAAACATCCTGTTAGTCAGCCTAAAAGGGTAGTAAAATGTTTAGGTGGGCACTATCAAAATGTAGTAATTAATTAATTAATTAATTAATTAATTAAAATGTAAGTTTTTTCTCAACCATTTTATATAGTGATTTTACTCAAAGTGGAAACACCACTTTGTTACTGATTTTAATTTTCAGAATGAACCTGATTAAACAACTCACTCTTCAGCTACAGTATAATTGATTATTGTGCATTTCTCAAGGTTTTCTGGTATAAATTTTTGCCTTGTTTCCCTCAGGGCATTTCTAAAATGAGAGAATGTTTTGTGAACATCACAGGATGTGATGAGTAGAGCCCGGAATTTTATGCATTAATAGGTTAGAATGCAAACTTACTGAAGCGAGAAGCAAGTATAGTCTACCTTCACAACCATTATGCTATGGGGCTTGCATAAACATTAGGGGTACGGCCCATCAGAACCCCTATAATTTATGTTACTCTTTCTACATTATGGAAGAGTGGGTGGCCGACATTTTGTACTAACCAAATTAGTTTGCAATCTAACCTATTACCGCATGAAAATCCGGGCTTTAGTGATGAGGAATATTTAATCGATTCCTTCTCCACTGGTGACAGCTCTAATGTTGCAGAGCGCCTAGTGAGATCTGGGCTGAACATTTCAAGCCAATATGTTTGTCAGTTACAGCTCCGTATTGTATTTGTAAATAACCTTTTGAAAATTGTTTCGATGTATTGCGTTGTTATCGCTTTCGAATAAAGGTGGTGCGAACATTCCAACAGCACTGATGTTCTTGACTGCACCATGTTTTGCAGAGTAATAACCTAGAGTTAAGTGTAGGAGTTAAGTTCCTAACATTTCTTCTTGTTGCTCAGAATCTAGAGGGAAAGCACATAAATTAATTTAGATTTGTCGAGCCAATGTTGCTAATAATTATTATTATTTTCTTTTTCAGGAGATAGACTACATACAGCTGAGTGAGTTGGGTGGCCTAAAGTAACAGGGGCTTCGCATACATATAGGTGAGTAAGTTGGGTGTCGAACTAATTAGAATCTCGTTATGGAGATGGTGTAGGTGATGGTGCTTAAAAATCTTGAAAGGGGCATGTCCAACGAAAGTGATCGGGGATTGCCTCACCTGCCCGACTTCGCTATGGGCAACAAATAACCTTTGTTTCATTCTGCACCGCTATTATGCGCATACTCCCTCACTACTCTCTTATTAATACAGCACACTAGCTCTTAACCGCGGCTTCGCTCGCGTGAATTTCGTAATTTGATAAAAGAAATCGTTCCTCAGTACTGCACTAAGGCATTATCTACAACTCAACGACATATTGAGTTTTATTTACTCAGAAACTCTTTAAAATCCACGTTTGTGGTAATGCGTTTTGGGACTAAGACGACCAGGCTACTGGCAGAGCTAACACTGAAACACGCGACATAGAACTCCACATATGAGAAACAGACCTCTCTCAAGTCGAAGAAAAAAGCATATCGTTATTCTTTAAAGGAGATTCCAAATACCAATTTTCACGTCTGTAACATCTTCAGTTTTCGAGATATAAGTATCCTCATAAAATAATTCAAATCCTTCACTTCTCTACAACCCTCCAAGTGGGTCTTTCCGAAAACAAAAAAGTGTTACTTTATTTTTAAATGAGATTTCACATACGAATTTTCACTCCTGTAACATTTTCAGTTTTGAGATAAAAGTATTCTCATTAAAAGGATTCAACACCTTTTTAATTTATTTTTACCCCCCTGAAGTGCATTTTCCAAAAACAAAAAATACAGGTTTCTTTATTTTTAAATGAGATTCCAAATGCCAATTTTGACATCTTTAATCTGCTAAGTTTTTTTATATATACTGTATGTACACTCATTTTAACATTTCACCCCTCTTTTGATCCCCTTAGCGACGGAATATCGAAAAAATCCTTCCTTAGTGAGCACCTCCAATGTAATATAAATATATCCCCAAAATTTCATGTCTTTATGTCCAGTAGTTTTGGCTCGGCGATGATCAGTCAGTCAGTCAGTCAGTCAGTCAGTCAGTCAGTCAGTCAGTCAGTCAGTCAGTCAGTCAGTCAGTCAGTCAGTCAGTCAGTCAGTCAGTCAGTCAGTCAGTCAGTCAGTCAGTCAGTCAGTCAGTCAGTCAGTCAGTCAGTCAGTCAGTCAGTCAGTCAGTCAGTCAGTCAGTCAGTCAGTCAGTCAGTCAGTCAGTCAGTCAGTCAGTCAGTCAGTCAGTCAGTCAGTCAGTCAGTCAGTCAGTCAGTCAGTCAGTCAGTCAGTCAGTCAGTCAGTCAGTCAGTCAGTCAGTCAGTCAGTCAGTCAGTCAGTCAGTCAGTCAGTCAGTCAGTCAGTCAGTCAGTCAGTCAGTCAGTCAGTCAGTCAGTCAGTCAGTCAGTCAGTCAGTCAGTCAGTCAGTCAGTCAGTCAGTCAGTCAGTCAGTCAGTCAGTCAGTCAGTCAGTCAGTCAGTCAGTCAGTCAGTCAGTCAGTCAGTCAGTCAGTCAGTCAGTCAGTCAGTCAGTCAGTCAGTCAGTCAGTCAGTCAGTCAGTCAGTCAGTCAGTCAGTCAGTCAGTCAGTCAGTCAGTCAGTCAGTCAGTCAGTCAGTCAGTCAGTCAGTCAGTCAGTCAGTCAGTCAGTCAGTCAGTCAGTCAGTCAGTCAGTCAGTCAGTCAGTCAGTCAGTCAGTCAGTCAGTCAGTCAGTCAGTCAGTCAGTCAGTCAGTCAGTCAGTCAGTCAGTCAGTCAGTCAGTCAGTCAGTCAGTCAGTCAGTCAGTCAGTCAGTCAGTCAGTCAGTCAGTCAGTCAGTCAGTCAGTCAGTCAGTCAGTCAGTCAGTCAGTCAGTCAGTCAGTCAGTCAGTCAGTCAGTCAGTCAGTCAGTCAGTCAGTCAGTCAGTCAGTCAGTCAGTCAGTCAGTCAGTCAGTCAGTCAGTCAGTCAGTCAGTCAGTCAGTCAGTCAGTCAGTCAGTCAGTCAGTCAGTCAGTCAGTCAGTCAGTCAGTTGGCCAAGCGGGTTAAGTTCAAAAATATTTCCTCGTTTTCAACAGGGCAGTTTACATCTTCTTATTTTATGTACATCATACAGTAGTAGGGACAAGAGAACTTGAATGATGAAAGGAAAAAAAGAAACCCTAATCGTGGTTACTCGGTTCTTGTAGCGAAGTGCTAAATCATCCTGATACCATTTTAACATATTGTTTCCCCCCTGTGGGTGGTGGACACAGATGAAGAATATTTTTTTGCTAGGGGCTTTACGTCGCACCGACACAGATAGGTCTTATGGCGACGATGGGATAGGAAAGGCCTGGGAGTTGGAAGGAAGCGGCCGTGGCCTTAATTAAGGTACAGCCCCAGCATTTGCCTGGTGTGAAAATGGGAAACCACGGAAGGAGAGATGAATAATACACCCACGGTATCCCCTGCCTGTCGTAAGAGGCGACTAAAAGTGGCGACCAAGGGATGATTGCATTAGAACCATGAAACTACTTGTGATTAGTACCATCACGCGGGGAACACCATGGGTTGCCTATACTTGCGAGTAGTACCACTATGTTAGGCCCTTTAAACAACAAGCATCAACATCATTAAAATATTGTCTGCCACAGTTGTTTTGGTGTGAATTCGCCAGGGGCCACATATGTAATTACAATTAAAGTAATTTAATTGAAATTATAATGACCATAAAACTCATTTTAAAATTATTAAATCAATGTACAATATTTACTGTGAATAAAAACTAAGACTTGAAAAATTATCCTTTAATGTATACGGGGTTAGTTGCACGTGGAGTTTATGGAGGCGTTTAGTTATTTTGATGAAGGGTTGCAGACTGAACGTTGAAAGGAGCAACAACCATTTGTTGTTGGTGAGTCTGAAAGTCAAATGATACACGCGCTATGGCATTAGAGGGTGGGATCGCTGCCAAATGGACTCGCGCAAAGTGAGCGAGAGATAACAAGAGGAGATAGCGTGTTGCAACACAAAGGAGGAAACTTTATCCATAAAACAGCCGAGAAAATTAATGGTACCTGCTGTTCGTTTTTAACTCAACTAGGCTACTGTAAACTTGAGACGAACATCTTCTAAACATGATACGGAACTTCAACAAGCAATTCGCAGCACGGCAGGCCAGGTTGTATCTTACAGTTCACCGGCGTTTCAAGATGTTTAGTAAAACAGCTTTGGCGTCCGTTCTATTGGACCGATATGCTGCATTTTTGTCTTATTCTCTCCAGAATTACCTGCCGGTGAATCGTAAGATAGGTCTCGAAGTTCAGCTACCTTTGAATAATCATAAAATAAAGTCATTAAATGAACATTCCAATAATTGCAGGCGAAGGCTTATCCCAACCCGCAATACATTCTGTACTTACAGCGTTGCTAAGTGACTAACCCTTTCATTATTCTGATATATGTGATTTTCAACCTTAGTAATGTTTTTGCATGCAGCCATGTTTGATTACTATCTGCCAAGCCAGAGATTATACACTTCCTGTGATCACGGAAGAATACTATTCCCTGCTAGATACTATTTGAATCTCTAGCCTTTCTTACCTTCCAGTGATATTGAGGAGATGGCAGAGCGTTTATAATAACGTACATACTATCTATCTAGGTATTCTGCCTTATGGCAGGTCTTGTCATGGGATGAACCTCTTCCACTGTTGCCTGTCCTGCGCCAAGTTTTTCATGTCCGAATATTTATTTCCTTGGATATTGTCCAACATTTTATATTTTTTCCTTCCTCTTCCTCGTTTGCCTTTCACCATTCCTTCTATTCCTTCTTTCAGTAAACAGCCCCTCCTCAAACAATGTCCGATCCAGTTCATTTTTCTCCTTCTAATGGTTTGTAACATACTTCGTTCTTCTCCAACTCTTCGTAATACCTCCTCATTCCTTACCCGGTCTTCCCATTTCACTCGTTCTATTCTCCTCCATACCCACATCTCTAGTGCCTCCAATCTTCTCTCATCTTTCTTTCTCAATGTCCAAGTCTCTGCGCCATACAGCGCTATGCTCCAAATGTAACACTTAGCAAGTCTTTTCCTCAAATCTTTGTTTAGTGGTCCACAAAATAATTTTGATTTTTTCCTAAAGCCTTCTTTTGCTATGGCAATTCTTTTCTTAATTTCTGTTGTGCAATACATATCATCTCTGATCATACTTCCCAAATACTTGAAGTTACTGACTTGCTCTATTTCTTCTCCTCCTATACTAATATGACAACTTCTACCTTTTCCTCCAATTATCATGCTTTTGGTCTTCTTCTTATTAATTCTCATTCCATATTCTTCTAGTTTCATGTTGAGTTTATCTAACATTTGTATCATTTCACGTTCGTTTTCTCCCATCACAACCATATCATCTGCAAATCTTATACATACGTACATACTGCTAAAAGAAAAAATTCTACGTACAAACAGACCCGACATATCTGGGAACACCTGTCGAGGGATAACCTAGCTACACTAGAAGAGTGAAGACAATAATTCTCTGCTTGGCAAAAAGCGCTCCCTCGAGACTAACCTATGAGCTCACAAGACAACCATTTACATAGAAGAATTGCGATTATAATTACCACTGCCTTCTAAGACACACTGCCAAGCTTTACATCAAGAACTGCAGGATAAAAAAAGCGAATATATGGATAGATTTTTACCAAATAGACGTCAGTATGGATGAATTCTGACTATGAACTATGGCACACCATAACGCACTTCTTACTAAATGTTCATGAAACCACTGAAAAGGACAGGCAAAACACTATAACTACGACAGACAATCAAGGCGAGTTATCTGACCTATTTATAACGAATGCTGCGGAGCAAGTGACAAGTCACTGTAGCACTCTCTGTTGATCAATAAAATAACAAGTTTCTCTCTATTTTGGTGACTAGGGAAGACATTAGTGTAAATTCATCGTTTCACAAAAACTCAAATGAGGAACTTTCCTCAGTGGCATGAAACTTGATGGAATTAAACTCAATTCTTTTGCAGTGATGTTACCTTATGCCAAAGGAAGATTTTAAAGGAGACTATAAAATTGTAGTAGCTAAATCATGACTTGGTAAAATAGTGAAATCAAAATGAAAAGGGAAAGAAAAATAAGGGTATAGCAATTAAAGAAAGATGGAGTAAAAGAGAAGTTCCTAGAAGAACCAAAAAAGGAAGACAAATTACTAAAGGAGAGATTAGCAGTGTTGAAGAGTTAAAGAAAAACAAATGGTGAATTGTGCTAGAATATCAGAGATAAAGTAAGGAATACAGTGGAAGAAAATGAAACGGGAAGCAAAAATACGGAGAGTAGGCAAAAGTACCTTGAAGCAAAGAAAGTACATCAGAAGATTGTACATGAAGAGAAACAGAAGTGGTGGGAAAACTTTACAGAAACCTTGCCAGAGGATGTTAAAGGAAGCAGGAAAGTGTTGTATGGAGTGGTTGAAACGAAATAAAGAGGAGAGAATATAGAAAATTTGTAAGGACAGATACGGGACACATTTGAACACATCCTCCCGCAATGGAAGGAGTATTTTGCTAAATTCAAAGAACTGGAAGAACATGAAGAAGAAATGGTACAAGGAAATAAAAATGAAGATATAGCCTAACAATGTTGGAGGCAGAAGGAGTTATAAAGAAGATGAAACGCGGAAAAGCATCAGGTATGAATGAGATGGTACAGAGATGATAAAAAAAGGCAAGCAGGACCAGTAGGGTTACATTGGATATATAGATTATTTCAAGTGATATGGAAGAAAAGAGAAGTACCAGAAGATTGGGGAAGTGTCTGATAATCCCAGTATTCAAGAAATAATGTAGCAGCTGTAGAGGAATCAGTGTCGTTTGTGAGGATGTCAGGGGGGAAGAGTGAGGAAGAACGATATGGAATTATAAAAGTTAGATCAACTTTCAATATAATTTTTGCATGAATGAACGGGATGGAGAAAGTTTTCGGAACACTTTTGGGTGTAATATGGTCCCGTTGAAGGCAGATCATCCAGGCTTTCCAGTACTTCGGACACATTGCCAGAAGAACAGGCGTCCTGGGGGGAAAGGCCAATAGCAATAGACTGCAAGGAAGACATCCAATCAGATGGACGGGCCAGCTGCTGCCTTTGGTGGATAAATCTTTCCACGTTTCAACCCTCAGTCCGCCAGACTTGGAGCAAGTGAATCAGACGCCGCCGTGACCTGCAGAGGAGGACTGCTCGTATCAATAAATCGTACATAACAACATTTTAGACAACATCATTTCCGACCTCATGCACAGTATAAATTCATCTCACGACGAACAATTAGGGAGATATTTCTTCATGTAAGGTTGTCAACCCTGATGTTGGTTGGCAGCAGTTGTTGAAGAGTGCCAGTCTCTTAAGCTCCACCCCAGCTCCTCTGTTAGTTCAGTCTATTCCTGCCTGTATTATTTTTTCCCTCGTCCAAGATCGTGACCAGCAGACTTCTGTGCCTGATTTTGTCTCCATTCCAGATGTTCCTTCTTTTCCTCATGTACTGTGATATCACTGCTATTCTTCTCAATACTGCTTGCTTGCTTGCTAACTCTGCCTGTCCAGGATATCTTGAGCATTCTTCTTTAACATTATAACACACCCTTCTCATATTTGTCACGCCCAGTATCCAAGACTCCCTTCCATAGAGAAACCCGGTCCACACACTTGTATAACCAGTTGCCTATGTTAGTGTTAAGGGGTACATTTAAGTTGTATATATATCTGCTTTATTTACTGCACTCTGTTTTTGTTTGACTTTTGTTGATAAGATTTTGGAAGGATTGTAGATGCCAGGGGACGAAGGGGAGGGTGGACGTAAAATGGATCTTAGTGTCTATCCGTAAGGCTGGAGAGCGTCAAGTCAGCTGGGATTGCTGAGGTAGGTACAGGTACTCTTACGCAAGGCTGCATTTCTTTATGTTAGCCTCTTTTGCTACTGGATCCCGTAGCTAGGAGGGGAGAGGGAAGGCGAGAGTGATTGTTGGCCAGGTTGTCAGAGGGGCTCCGCCCGGAACTTGCTGGTTATCCGCGACGGGGGGGGGGGGGGGGGGGGGGAAGGGGGATTCACGCATGCAGGCACACGTGACACAATTACAACAACTACTAAAATATTTTCAGTCCTCGCCCTGAAGGGGGGAGGCGGGCCTCTTAGACGATGATGCCATCTCTCAGGCCAGGAGATTTGTTACGGTGAAGGAGATGCTCGGAGAAGGTGAGGGGGTTGGCGGCCGTGGCCTATACTAGGAACTGTCCCGGAATTCGCCTTAGTGCAGGAGAATGGAAAACCACGGAAAACCATTCTCAGGATAGCCGACGGCTGGGTCCAGCCGTGAGGTCCAGCCCTGTCGTGTCTCCTGAATACCGAGGCGTAGAGCCACGGTAGAGCCGAGACCCACTCTGTATCTACCGTCCACGTGCAACAAGACGTAGATTAGCTCCTTATACCTTATTTGTTTTCGTGTTATTTGATATTTTCTCCTGCGATAATGATCTAACTGGGAAAATTCTGTATGGCTCAGGAGAAAATAAAGGTGAATACAGGTATTAAATACAAGATTTTTGGTGATGTTATCTTACCGTACAATCCTTTATAATAAAGATAATAGGAATTGTCCCACATACCTTCAGATATCCCAAAGCGGGCCGTGTCTTCACAATCTAGGGGAGTTACCACAGTGAGTGGAACAGCCTCTGTGAACAGTGACGGGGAGGAGGTGGGAATTTATACAACTTCCTTATTCATCTGGTACTGGACACATCGGCCCACCATAATATTGAAGCTCTTCAATATTTGCTATGGAAGTGCTAATAGGAAGTAGGAGGATTGAATATCAAGTGGGAACTACAGAACTGGACGAGATGAGATATTTTAAGTACTTTAGAAAACTATTCACCCAGAACTGTATTTAGCGATATCGAAAGTATGTAAGGGTTATTCTGCCCGAAGGCAGGTCCGAACCCCCGCAGAGGTCTTCCTGAGCCGGAGTTTACGTACGGTAGGGTGGCCAGTTCCTTTCCGCTCCTCCATTCCCTTACCCCCCGCCAACAGTGCGTGGCAACCCATCCAACTCCTGGCCACGCCCAATGTTGCTTAACTTCGGAGATCTCACGGGATCCGGTGTTTCAACATGGCTACGGCTGTTGGCATACCGAAAGTAGTAAGTTTTTATTCAAAATAAAAATTCTTGGCCCAAATGTAAAAAAAAAAAATGGGGAGAGGAGTCTCAAATCTAATAAAGAATTGTATCAAAGAACAGAAGGAGTGGTTGAACTGATGAAAAAGAGGTTACAGTTCCGTGGATACTTGTTGAGGATGGTTAGTAACAGACTAACGAAGAGAACCTTTGAATTCTTCAGGTAGAGGAAGACAGAGCTGGAATGGTTTCGAGAAGTGAGGTTGGACTTGACGAAGATGGAGGTTGCAGAAGATTATATGATGACAGAAATCGATTTAGACAATTCATTAAAAAGTTCCGTGGTTTCCAGGAGACTGAGGAAACACTAGTGAGGAAAGGGAGGCCCTAGAAGAAGTAAGTAGGAGAAAGGGATAAAAGATACAGGCAGAGAGTGAGAGAAGAGAAGGGTAAAAATACTGCTAAGATTATCAAAAGTTGTCCACAGACGGCCGAAACGAAAAAAATGATAAGAAACATTTTAGCCTCAGAACTCACCGACAGATAATACCGATTCAGAGGCAGACGGGAAATCAAACAATGTGCACAATGACAAGTTAAAAGTCTATGGACATATTAAAGGAATGCACCAGACAGAGTTAAAAAACAAACAGTAGAATTCTTTGAAAACAGGAGTAAAGGCAAACCAGACACAAAGACGTGGATTAGCGAAATCAAAGCCGACTTGAAACAGGCAGGGATATCATCCAGCAGATGTGCAACGATCCAGTACTCACAAATGGCAAGTTGACCAAGAGGAGAGACCAAAGAACAACCTGTTCTGAACACAGAAAGGATGAAACAAATATGGTGACAAAGGAAGCCAAATGCACTCCTCTAGATACTCTGCGTAGTCCTAATGGGCTTATTCGCATAATAATAATAATAATAATAATAATAATAATAATAATAATAATAATAATAATAATAATAATAATAATAATAATAATAATAATAATAATAATAATAATAATAATAATAATAATAATAATTGTACCGGGCGGTACACCTCCAAGCCGCTAGTTCAAATATTGCGCCAATTGAAACTCCTCTACAGGAGAAAGTCTGAACTTTAAAAAACTGTATCAACTCATTGTTTCTCCGAAGATGGCTCTGTGTAAATTTTGATGTGTTTTTGTTTGGCATTGATCAAGAAGTGTGGACGTTCTCTACCAGATGTCTCTACAAAAACTATGGTAATACACTCTGGTGCAATGGAATGAACTTTCTTGAAGAAATTTTGTATTCATAAGTTTTGTCTTTATTAAATTTTGTTCTGTCATTTGTGGGTGGGCAATATAAATCCTTTCTTTCCGCCTGTTTTGAATGTAGCCAATCAGGAATTTCTGTAATTCATTTTCCACCAATAAGGTGTTTCTTCCTCGTCTTGTGTATTAGTTTTTGCTGTTATCCATTAAACGTTTGTGGGCGGGTTGTTATCATTCATGAAAGGTCTCGAACTTTCCACGAGGATATAAAAACTGCTGAGTTTCTTGTCTCCTGGCCACTTCAGTAACATCTTTCTTAGTGTGTGGATATGTAGCAGGGGGCGGGAAGCGCCTCTTTCTTCGGACAACAGATCTCCAACAAGGTAATGGCCTTTTAACAACTGTATTTCTTGCTAGCTCAGCAGTTTAACTCTCGGGGGGGGGGGTGTTCGAAACCTTTAATATGTAACCAATTCCTTAAAATTTAAATTACTTTTCAGTATATGTAAAAACTTCAAATCCCTTTTCCATAAAGCAGGGATAGAGAGTGCTTTACCCTCTCGAGTTCCGTTTCATTTTGAAATCGAGGTGACTACGTTTTCATAACCGTTACGTCTCTTCATTAATGTATTAAAGTTTTTTCATACGAGTCACCTCCCTAGCTTGGGATTAGCCCCTGTATATCGATCTAGAGCCACTTAGGTTTTAATATTGTATATTTATGAGTGCAAGTTCACGCCTCCAGTCCTTTCTGTACTTTGGGCCATTAACTTAACCTGATGTTTTGTTTTCTTCATGCGAAGGCCCTGTAGGTTGGGTATTATATACCCCTGTTTCTTTGTATGTCTTGATGGTAGTTTGGATAAGAGTCTGTTATTGCCTTTATAGGTTTGAAAGATCGAGAGCGGGTCAGCTCTTTATGGTGTTGTGGTAAAGGTGCCTTAGAGAGGCTTGAGGTTAATAGTTGGGAGCAAGTGCTCCTTGTATGAAAGGGTTTTCTGCCCCTGGGATCTGATCTGTAACCTGGCAAAGTTGAGCTTGCAGCTCGAGGAATGTAAAACGGGGCTCGAAGCCCAAATCTTATAACGAACTGTAATTTGTAATTGCTTTATTTGTTGATCTGCTACTTGGTACCTGTTTATACTCTGTTATTTGTTGATTTTGAAAAGAAAATATAACCTTTGTTAAAGTTTAAATTAACTTTAATTTTGTAGTTGAGACCTATTCCAGCCCGCACCTTCTTTCACCTCTAACTACCACGGATATATCCGTAACAATAATAATAATTGTACCGGGAGGTACACCTCCACTCCGCTAATTTAAAATGTGCGCCAGTTGAAACTCCTCTGCTGGAGGAAGTCTGAACTTTATCTACGCTATTAATTCTTTACCTTCTCAGAAGATGTCACCACGTGGAAAATTTTGAGTTTTTGAACTGTGTCATTTTTGATGTGTTTTTGTTTCGCTTGAAGTAAGAAGTGTGAACTTTCTCTTCTAGAGGACACTACTGAAGATCAACTATAGTGCACCCTAGTGCGGAGTCAAAGAACTATTTTGTTGGAGAAATTTTTATTTCAAATGTTTGTTTCTTGCTAAATTTCTTTCTGTTATTGTTTAAGTTGGCTGTATACCCCTCTTTTCCCCCTTGTTTTAGATTTATCCAATCCCGAATTTCTTTTAGTAATTTCCGACCAATCCGATGTATCTTCCCCCATCTTGGATATGTTTCTGAACCCTAGCCAATAAAGTAATTGTGGGCGGGTGTTTTCATTCCCCTAACGCCTAGAAACTTCCGCGAGAGGATTTAAACTGCTGATTTTAGGGTCTCCGGGCCACTTCTGTTCCATCTTTCAGTGTATAAAGTACATAGCAGGAGGCGGGAAGCGCCTCTTTCCTCGGCAGCGGTCATCAATAAGGTAATGGCCGATTAATAAATTCTTTCTTTGCTAGCTCAGCAGTTTAACTCTCGGGGCGGGTGCGAAGCGTTCCACCATGTAACCTTTTCCTAAAATGTAACAATCTTTCTTCTATTCTCTTTTAAGCTACCTTCTGGGATAGAGAGTGCTAACCCTCTCGAGCTCCCACTCTTATTGTTTTGAGGTGAACTTATTTTCTTAACCTATTCTTCGTTAATGTAAAACAAATTGCTCTTTTCTAAAGTCACCTCGGTAGTATGGGATTAGCCCTTGCATTCGTGGCCTAGAGCCAGATTAGGTTTTTTTAAAAACAAGTGTATTAGGAGTGCAGATTGCCTCCTCTCAAATTGTTATTTTAGAGGTCATGTAATTGCCCCTTTTCATTTAATAGACCTCAGTAGGTTGGGTATTGTACCCCTGTGTCTATGTCCAGTGAGGACAACTTGAAGGTGGAGTTTGGTGTGGCCTGGGAGAGGCTTAAATTTTGAGAGCGAGTGGCTCTTTTGAAAATTAAGTGTTGTATGCCTCGTGGAGGCTTTTCTGTGTAATTTGGAGCAAGGGCTCCTAGGTATGAATGGGGTTTTCTGCCCCTCTGTTAAAACTCGTGTTTGGGGTAAAACTGAGCTGATTGCCCAAGCTGTGTAAAATCAGGGCGCGAAGCCCAATTCCTGTAAATATTGTAACTACCCTTTTTGACTTGCTACTTTGTACCTGCCATGCTTGTTATTTCTTGTTTTTGAAAAGAAAATATAACCTTGTTAAATTTTAAATTAATTTTGCTTTCGTAGCTGGAGACCTATTCACACCCGCACCTTCTTTCACCTCTACCTACCACGGAAAAACTCCGTAACAAGTGGTAGCAGAGCGTGGTTGAATGGGTCTCAATTTAGCCCCTTTTGACGGCTAAACATTGTTTGTTCCGAACTCTAACTATTTTCCCAGTTGCTGGAATTTTTTGAGTTTTTCAAAATTGTTCTGTCACCATGCCCGGCCCTCGCGATGTTCTCCATCTTAACTATTTGCGCAAGGAGGAGTTGATCTATGAATTGACTATTAGAAATGTACAATCTGGAGGCACGGTTGCAGTAGACACAAACAAGCTTAGAGAGTCCCTAGATTTGCCCATTTCCATCCCCAATTTGGGAGAGAAAGAAATTGACGGCTCTCTTTCCACGATCACGGAGAATATTACTGGGCTAGCTTCTGTAGTTAGTTTTTTTGATGAAAATGATCCTACTCCTAATCAAATTAAGCGTGTGCAAGGCAGGCTATATCATTTTTCGAATAGGGTTAACGATCTGTTGTCTCTAAAACTGAATGACGTTCAGAAGAAGGAAGCTAGTACGCTGCTTGAAAATATGTCTGAATTATCTAGCAAGGTCACTCAATTGTTAACAGGGGAGGTTCCTCCCAAAAGCGATCTACCCACCACAGTGAATGCAGGTAGTGAGGAAGCGCCTCCCAAGGGAGAAGTAAATAGGAAAACCATCGCTGCCCAAACTATCCCTGCCCCATTGGACAACGAATCTGAACGTCGTGCATCATTGAGTAACATCCGTTCTGAATTAACTTCCTTGCCATTGAAACCTTTACCTACTATGTCACCCGGGTTTAGCAGCTTGCCTCATCCATTGGCAATGTTGCTCAGAGGTATATCTAAGTTTTCTGTTAATACCACCAGTGATGTAATTTCATTTTTAAGATTTCTAGTTGAATTTCAGGATCATGCCCTTGTGTTTTCTCTTTCTCCATGTCAAATTTTGCAAATTATCTATCCGTATGCTATTGGTATTCTCTCAGATAAAATCGTAAGAGCCATTGCCGAGCAATCATCTATTGAGGATTTCCATGCCCATTTGCTAGCTAACTTCATCCCGGCTAGGGCCAGGTCCTCCCTTATTCAGAAGTACTATTACCGTGTACAACGCTTGGATGAAAACTTGGCTGATTTCATACAGGACATTAAGTTTTATACTAGGGTGTTTGCTCTTCATTTCCCTGAGGATCAGATTGTACAAGCTATTGTGGAAGGGATTTCACCACCCTACAGGTCATATTTGTGTTTCGCGGCGTGCCCGCAAACTTTCTCTGAACTTGAAGCATTGGCCGTCTCAGCGGAAGGAGTTAGATACGCCGATTCTTTGCGTGTCGCGAAAGAACCCCCGCCTTCCTTTAGTAATACTCGGCCTCCACCTCGCCGACCAGTCAATCCCCGTAAATGTTATGCTTGCGGGTCGCCTGACCATCTGCGCAACAAGTGTCCACTGATCAAGTCAAGTGGGACAAGGAATGGAGCCGGGTCATCACAAGGCTGTTTTAAATGTGGGGCTTTCTCACATATCGCCAAGAATTGTCCCAATTCGAATAGCACCCCCTCCTGCTCAACTTCTGGTGCAAATTCCACCTATGCCAATAATAAAAAGTGACTAGTGGCTTCGGCTGAGTCGACTAATCCATCTTCCCGAGACTCAGCCCCTGGTAAACAGGTTTTAAATTCAGGGAACGAGCAATTTTCAAATTCATCTTTTGAAGGTCCCAAAGAGTGTCTTAGGATTGCGGCGGATACCCCCGCACCGGTCCCCTTTCTCAAAATTGAGTTAAATAACGAGCCTATAACAGCTCTCTTAGATTCAGGTAGTGTTTGTTCTATTATTTCGGCTGATTGGTATTCAAAATTGAAATCTGTTTGTAAACTTCCTAACTATTGTTTGTCGGCGATCCAATACGTTTCGGCTAATTCCTCTCCATTAGAAATTCTCGGTTCCTTATATGTCAAAATTCGTATTTTTAAATTCACATGGAAAGTTAAATTGTTTGTGGCCAAGCACTTGTCTTGCCCCATTATATTGGGAGCGGACTTTATTTCTCACACTGGTCTTGTGCTCGATCTTCAGAGTAGGTCTTGCACTTTCAAATTTGCCTCTAATTGTAATATCCCTCTATTAAAGTGTAATTCTGCATCATGTTCATCTATTTCGCCTACCCAGGATGAGATGTTGTTAGACCTTAGGCATCTACCTGAGGAGCAGGCTGATAGTATTCGCAAATTGTGTCAGTCGTTTCCCGAGGTGTTCTCTGATACTCTTGGTGTTACTGACCTTATTGAATACAAAATTGAGGTCACGGATTCGATTCCTGTCCGTTTTCCACCTTATAGGCTATCTCCACCTAAAATGAAGGCTCTAAAAGAAATCATCGATCAGATGTTGAAGGACGGTATTAATAGGCCCTCTAAGTCAGCGTATTCTTCGCCTATTTTTTTAGTCCCGAAACCCCAAGGGGGCTTCAGGCCTGTCATTGATTACAGGGCTCTCAATCGGAAGGTGGTGTTACAATCTGTGCCCCTTCCCGACCTTCATTCTTGTTTTTCATGGTTTCGTAAGGCCAAGTTCTTTACTATCTTGGACTTGAATCAGGCCTATAATCAAATTCCCCTTGCCGAAGAGTCTAAACATCTTACAGCGTTTGCCACGGACTGGAATTTATACGAATACAACCGCGTGCCTTTCGGGCTCCCCACGGGAGCAGCTGTACTCACTAGGCTACTAGATAGGGTCTTCTCCGACATCAAATTTGAGTACTTATATCACTACTTGGACGATGTCGTCGTATTTTCAGAGACTTTTGAAGAACATCTAGATCATCTGCGAGAAGTTCTCGATCGCCTTCGTAAGGCTGGGTTAACTGTTAAGTTGTCCAAGGTTGCCTTTGCTAAGCCCTCTATGTCTTTCCTAGGGCATATTGTGTCACCTGATGGTGTAGCAGTCGATCATTCTAGAACACAGGCCATCCGTGATTTTAAACCTCCCAAAGACATTAAAGGTATCGCCAGGTTCATTGGTATGGTGAATTTCTTCAGGAAGTTTATTCCTAACTTCGCTAATAGAGCGGCGCCCTTAAACCTTCTTCGTAGGAAAGGCATCAAATTCGAGTGGGGACCTTCTCAACAAGCCGCTTTTGAAGACCTTAAATTAGCTCTTTGTAATGCCCCTGTAATTGCTATGCCTGATTTCTCGAAGAAATTCATTGTCCAAACCGACGCATCGTCGTCAGCGGTAGCTGCAGTCCTTCTTCAAGAGACTGAACTAGGGAGGCGCCCCATCGCCTATGCGTCTAGGACATTGTCGGCTCAAGAAGCCAAGTATTCCATCTATGAGCTCGAAGGTTTGGCAGTCTTATCCGCCTTAGAGAAGTTCCGTCTCTATCTGGAACATGTCAAATTCGACCTGGAGACAGATAATCAAGCCTTAAGCTGGGTCTTAGGTAGGCCGCGTCGTACTGGTCGTATAGCCCGCTGGGCCATCCGTATTTCTGCCTTCCAGTTTGATGTTAGACATATCAGAGGTACCGAAAATGTTGTTGCTGATGGACTCAGCCGTATGTTTTCTAACGACGTCGAGACCCACGAACCGGTCGACAATTCATCACCTTCCGAGTCCATACTATCTAAGGTTAATGCCATCCTAACAGATGCTCCCATGCTCTTTAGGGATATCGAGAAATACCAACGTGAAGATCCGACGCTGGCTCCGATAATGGAAACCCTTTCTTCTGGGGAACATGTTGTCCCTTATGTTCTGAGGAATGGTGTTCTATGTTGCCCTTCGAGGCATGATAAGATGATGAAAGTTGTCGTTCCAGTTGTTCTTGTACCTATGATCTTCAAGTATTATCATGAGACCCCATTAGGAGGGCATCTTGGAATCTTTAAAACTCGTGAAAAGATTCGTGAAATGTTCATCTGGAAAGGTATGGACGGTGAAATCCGTGAACTAGTAAAGGCTTGTAAATCCTGTTTGCTTAGTAAACCGACCATGTCCACCAAGGTAGGCCTCTTGTCTTCTCACCAAGCGTCGCGCCCCATGGAACGCCTGTATATTGATTATGTAGGACCATTCCCCCAGTCAAAGGGTAATGCCAACAAGTTCATCCTTGTGTCTGTAGATGGTTTTACCAGATTTTCTTGGTTATTTCCGACTAAGCTGGCTACCGCTCAGTCTACAATTACTTGCTTAAATTCTATTTTTGCTTCTTTTGGTCCGTGCCAATATATTGTATCTGATAATGCGAAGGCTTTTACATCTAACTTATTTCGTAAATTCTGTTTTGACTTATCCATCTCTGATGTAACTACTTCTGCTTATTACCCTCAACCATCTCTGGCTGAACGGGTTAATCGTAATCTCAGGTCCGCACTTATTGCCTATCATCATGAAGATCATTCCAGGTGGGACACGTCCCTGCATTGGTTAGCTTTTGCTTTGAATTCGGCGGTTCATTAATCTCATAAGTTCACTCCAGCTTCCTTGATGTTCAAGTTTGTTCCCAACACGCCGCTCTCTAACATTTGGTCTCTGAGTGACATTCTACCCGAGACAATAGATCCGGATAATATTAAAGATCTTTGGAAGAAGGCTAAAGCCAATCTTAAGGTATCTCATGAAAAGGTTAGAGAAAAGTATGATCGTGGACGGAGACCCACCACTTTGAAGGTAGGTGACCAGGTGATGGTCAAGAATTTTGTTCCCGCGGGCAAGCTTGCCCCCAGATTTCATGGGCCATGCATCATTCTCGATTTTCTTACGCCGGTTACATTGTTAGTAAGCAATCCAGCCACCGAGAGGATATTTAGGGTTCACCTGTCCCAGGTGAAACCGGTGTAAATTTTGTGTCAACTTGCTTCATATAATTTGATAGGAATATGAAGGTTATATTTTTTTTTTTGAGTTCCACTCTTAAGGCATTCTGCTCCTTCTATTTTATTTTATATGTAAGCATTTCTGTAAAACCTCCCCCGATTTGTTAAACTGCCATCCTGTCCTTGCCACGGCCATTACCACGCTCCCGTCTCCTGCTCCACTACACACAGTGGCTGGCTTAGATGAAATGCCATGGATATCTGCACTCCGCTGGCCCCTCAATCTCTCTACATGCCTGTGCCCTCAAAAGAAACATGATGGTCCAACACAATTCTGCCGCCTAGCTTAAATGTTTCAGTGCCCCCGCAGCCGCGCGGCGCTGTGCCGCGGCTGGGTTCGAGGACGGGCCCCCTCGGCCCCAGCGAGGACGACATGTGCACGGCGAACCGGAGCTCACCTCCCGGCCTAGGCTGATGTGCGGCGCACGTCCTGCTACTTGCCCGCAGCCTGTATTCCTTCACCGCGGGCGCGGCGTGTTTCAACACCACTGCTCCCCTCATAGTGCGGGCGAGCGGTATCTCAGGGTACTTGAGGGGTCCGAGCGGCCTCCTTTGGACGCAAGCTGCAACGGCCGGTCTGGCCATCCAACTTCATCAACCTCAACTACATGGACAGTTACGATAAGCAATGACTACACTCGGGAATTCAACAGCAATATTTGGTGGACATTGCAAAATTTTTCATCACTTTTAAGTATTAAAAGTCTATCTTCGGAATTCTACTTCTACAAACTTAAAAACTTTACTTCATCTGCAACAACAAAATTTTGAAACTAAATCAAACCTAATTAAGAAAATCTTATAAATTTTTTTTTTTGGGCAATTAATCTCCATATCTACATCAAAACTTGGACCTTGTTTTCAAACAATTTCATGTGTCACCCCGGGAGGAACTTTTGGGGGGGGGGGGAGGTCTGTACCGGGAGGTACACCTCCACTCCGCTAATTTAAAATGTGCGCCAGTTGAAACTCCTCTGCTGCAGGAAGTCTGAACTTTATCTACGCTATTAATTCTTTACCTTCTCAGAAGATGTCACCACGTGGAAAATTTTGAGTTTTTGAACTGTGTCATTTTTGATGTGTTTTTGTTTCGCTTGAAGTAAGAAGTGTGAACTTTCTCTTCTAGAGGACACTACTGAAGATCAACAATAGTGCACCCTAGTGCGGAGTCAAAGAACTATTTTGTTGGAGAAATTTTTATTTCAAATGTTTGTTTCTTGCTAAATTTCTTTCTGTTATTGTTTAAGTTGGCTGTATACCCCTCTTTTCCCCCTTGTTTTAGATTTATCCAATCCCGAATTTCTTTTAGTAATTTCCGACCAATCCGATG
Organism: Anabrus simplex; assembly: GCF_040414725.1. Taxonomy (NCBI): domain Eukaryota; kingdom Metazoa; phylum Arthropoda; class Insecta; order Orthoptera; family Tettigoniidae; genus Anabrus; species Anabrus simplex. Next base: position 14,626,238 of record NC_090274.1, on the reverse strand, counting down.
TATCTTCCCCCATCTTGGATATGTTTCTGAACCCTAGCCAATAAAGTAATTGTGGGCGGGTGTTTTCATTCCCCTAACGCCTAGAAACTTCCGCGAGAGGATTTAAACTGCTGATTTTAGGGTCTCCGGGCCACTTCTGTTCCATCTTTCAGTGTATAAAGTACATAGCAGGAGGCGGGAAGCGCCTCTTTCCTCGGCAGCGGTCATCAATAAGGTAATGGCCGATTAATAAATTCTTTCTTTGCTAGCTCAGCAGTTTAACTCTCGGGGCGGGTGCGAAGCGTTCCACCATGTAACCTTTTCCTAAAATGTAACAATCTTTCTTCTATTCTCTTTTAAGCTACCTTCTGGGATAGAGAGTGCTAACCCTCTCGAGCTCCCACTCTTATTGTTTTGAGGTGAACTTATTTTCTTAACCTATTCTTCGTTAATGTAAAACAAATTGCTCTTTTCTAAAGTCACCTCGGTAGTATGGGATTAGCCCTTGCATTCGTGGCCTAGAGCCAGATTAGGTTTTTTTAAAAACAAGTGTATTAGGAGTGCAGATTGCCTCCTCTCAAATTGTTATTTTAGAGGTCATGTAATTGCCCCTTTTCATTTAATAGACCTCAGTAGGTTGGGTATTGTACCCCTGTGTCTATGTCCAGTGAGGACAACTTGAAGGTGGAGTTTGGTGTGGCCTGGGAGAGGCTTAAATTTTGAGAGCGAGTGGCTCTTTTGAAAATTAAGTGTTGTATGCCTCGTGGAGGCTTTTCTGTGTAATTTGGAGCAAGGGCTCCTAGGTATGAATGGGGTTTTCTGCCCCTCTGTTAAAACTCGTGTTTGGGGTAAAACTGAGCTGATTGCCCAAGCTGTGTAAAATCAGGGCGCGAAGCCCAATTCCTGTAAATATTGTAACTACCCTTTTTGACTTGCTACTTTGTACCTGCCATGCTTGTTATTTCTTGTTTTTGAAAAGAAAATATAACCTTGTTAAATTTTAAATTAATTTTGCTTTCGTAGCTGGAGACCTATTCACACCCGCACCTTCTTTCACCTCTACCTACCACGGAAAAACTCCGTAACAATAATAATAATATAAACCTAATTGGGAAATTCAGGGATACATTCCCCATCGGTTAGAGAATATAAAGCTAGGAAGCAAGGAGCCCACTTTGGACTAAGTTCACACTTGAAGAGTGTGTGGGTCGGCGGTAAAAGTCTGAGATAATCGCCCCGTCATGAGTCTCTGGTGAGCTTTTATACCAGCGTGTGGGCTGAATTTTAAATATGTAGCGCTGCATTCCATAAAGAGGAGAAGATGACGAGTGTCCCCTCTGCACCACGGGGAGTGCAGATGATAAGCAGCAAGAAAAGTCTTCAACAGCGATTTCAGCCTTTTATTATCAGAGATTAACTTTCTTTTAGAAGTTAAAGATATTTTAGCCTTATGAAATGATATGTATTTAAAACCGAGATGTGTGTTTTGTTTCGATCATCAGTCCACAGACTCGATTATGCAGCTCTTCATGCTAGCGTGTCCTATGCTGAGCTTTTCATTTCTGCGTAACTACCACATCCTACATCTGCTCTAATCTGCTTGTCATATTCATACCCTTGTCTACCTCTACCGTTATTACCGCCTACACTTCCCTTAAAACCCAACGGGACAACTTCTGGATGTCTCAAGGTGTGTCCTATCATTCTATCCGTTCTTCTCGTCAAATTTAGTAATATTGATCTCCTCTCACCAATTCGATTCAGTATCTTGTTATTCGTGATTCGATTTATCCATCTCACCTTCAGAATTTTTTCTGTAACACCACATTTCAAAAGCTTCTATTCTCTTTCTTTCTGAGCGAGTTATCGTCGATGTTTCACTGCCATACAATACCACGCTCCAGATGAAAATGTTCAGAAACATCTTTCTAATTCGTAAATCTTGGACGAGTCCTTAATTAGCATTTAGGGATAGGGTTTCAGCTGCATACATAACTACTGGCTTCAGATCAGTTTCATATTGATCTAGTTTAGTATTCTGGGACAGGCATTTTTTGTTGTAGGTTGAGCGTGACGTTTGATAGGCTATTTCAAGTTTGTGTACTCGTTCCTTAAGTGCTTCTTGGTCCAGTCTATTTTTCGTTATGATCTCACCCAGATAATAAAATTATTATTATTATTACTTTCTCCCAGTTCGGCTTCAGCCTGTCTTCTCATTCTTCTATAAAATTTACTCGTTAAGTGATTGAGACGTGTAGACACGAAATCATTGGTACGATTTGCATCATGACGTACCGTAGTTACGTTAATCGAATGTTATAAATCTGATTTTAGAAATTTAAATATACGACTATATTCACAATGCTTCTACTTTTCGTAAGCAAATGTAGTCCTAGGGGCAAAAGTACAAGATAGTTATTTAGATTTATTTACAACATTTTGTTTACAGGCTCAACAAGAAATTGTTTTTCATGAGTAATGAAATTAACGTCTTATCCAATCCACTGCCGTATCAGGCTCTGTTTTCAAGACATATTTTCCGTGTCGAACAAACTGTACATGGACTATCTGAAGAAATGAACTGAACAGAGAACACACACACCTATACATTATTGTTACTCGATAGTGACAAATAGGTAATGAGAAGATGTCAATCGCTAGCCAATACCCTAAACTGAAATCCGCTTTGCAGTCTTTTGTTGATAGAAGTTTGGTGGCCTGCCCTACCTCGTCTTCTTTTCAAAGAAAACCTGGAACAGTCAGATGAAATACTGGAATTGAATTCACTGGCTCACTGGCGAATGCGGGCAAACTGCCTGACACGCTGCCACAATGTATGCAAGGAGATTTGGTCACGTGTCACGAAAGGTAAAGGTTGGGAGAGTGTGGCGGCCAAGCAAAGTTTGGATAACTCTGCAATGGCATTTTCTCTCCATATGAGGAATAATTTCTGATGTTTTGACATCTCCTGTAGTGAACGTAAGTAAATATAGATCAATAAATGGACGTGGTAAAGATAAACAAACAAGACACTAACTTATCCTGTTATTATGTTATTTAACTTGTTCCGATGATTTTGACTCCATAATTGATTTAAACGTAGAGACTGCCCAGCAGAACACAGTTGTCACATGAGTTTGCTTGTCCTAAAAGAATATCACAACGTTTTACTGAACCAGAGTTTTCAAAAACAAAAAAAACAAAAAACTCGCTAATATATTAAAATAAACAATCTTAAACATTTACTTACTTTTGGTCAGCACTCCAGTGAGGAGATTCTTGGAGCAGTGTAGTCCCCCCCACCCTCACAGGCTGAATCCCCAATTATAAACAAGTGAGGGCTTAGCGCTATCTGGTGAGTGGTTTTATAATTTCAGAGCGCAGCGTGCATACAAATAGGGGATTTACCGAGAGCTCCCCGGTAAGAGTAAAGAAGACTAATGACCTGTGAAATATTTAGTAGATGTTTTTAAAAACGTGTTCGCCTGCGGAGATGGTCAGGCGACCAATGCTACGAAATAAAATATCCCTCTTTATAAGTCTGATCCATCTGATTCTAGCGCGCCTGATAGCGATGATCGTTAAAGCGCCAAGTCTTTATGGTCTGTTACCGTGGTCAGCCGCATCGAGCCCCGTTACTCGAAGAAAATCACCATCAGAATGTAGGCCGGCAGAGTAGTACAGACGAGGTGGTATAAAATTTCGAATCACTAGAGTGCGTGCCAAAAGCCTGGATTCAGTTTCAAACCTTTCCGCTTTATGACAACGTTGATGGTGATTTGTTCGTCGGATGGAGACGTTAAGCCTCGTGTGCGTGAGAAGTAACAGAGAGCAATAGACGAATCAGGGACGAATATGGTAGAAGAATTAAACAGAAACTAGTAAAATAAAATACAACGGAAGACACCAGGATAGAATAGAACAGAGCTAAAGAATAGAAATAAAATATGTGGAGAAAACCAGAGGATGATAATGATGACGGTGGGCGGGGAAGGGGGCGGGTGGGCGAAATAACAGGTGTACACACGCTGTGAAAGTACAACACTTAACACTTAAACACATAACCAGAGTCCGTATTTTGATGCATTAATAGGTTAGAATGCAAACTTATTGAAGTGAGTAGCATGCATAGTCTACCTTCACAACGATTGTGCTATGGGGTTTGCATGAGCATTAGGGGTACGGCCCAGCAGAACCTCTATGATTTATGTTACTCTTACTACATTATGGAAGAGCGGGTGGCCGACACTTACCAAATTAGTTTGCAATCTATTACTGCATAAAAATCCGGGCTTTACGTGACACAGCTTGGAATGAACCCTCTATTAATAACGAACGTAGGAATTTGGAAAACACCGAAGCGAAATAACAATATAGAAAGGGCCTACATGAATCCTTAATGGCTGGCAACCAGGTATTACTTAACTGATAGCCAGTGTCCCTGTTGAAATTGTTAGGAATTTAACGTATTTCCACAGCTTCCTAGATCTGTAGCCGGCCCCGTGGTGTAGGGGTAGCGTGCCTGCCTCTTACCTGGCGGCACCGGGTTCGATTCCCGGCCAGGTCAGGGATTTTTACCTGGACCTGATGGCTGGTTCGAGGTCCACTCAGCCTACGTGATTAGAATTGACGAGCTATCTGATGGTGAGATAGCGTCCCCGGTCTCGAAAGCCAAGAAAAACGGCCGAGAGGATTCCTCGTTCTGACCACGCGACACCTCGTAATCTGAAGGCCTTCGGGATAAGCAGCGGTCGCTTGATAGGCCAAGGCCCTTCAAGGGCTGTAGTGCCATTGGGATTGGTTTGGTTTGATTCCTAGATCTGTAGTGTTTAGTGTGGGTAAGAGCTCGAATATTTTGGAACATGACTTCATGACTGGCTGATTGAGACGGATATTTTCTTTGGTGTTCCTTCATGCTAATCCCAATGGACCAGCAAGTTTGGCGAATATGTGTACCTTGCCGCAAGCACAGGGAATTTTTGTACACCCCGGGGTGTAATAGTGGGGACAGTATGTCCTTGCTTTTACCTAAACTGTGATTAATTTTAGTGACAGTGCCAAATACGGTTTTTATTTTATATTGTGCTTGTGGAGGAGCTTGGCAATTCTGTCTGTGGTGAGTGTTAATATTATTATTATTATTATTATTATTATTATTATTATTATTATTATTATTATTTTATTTTTATTACGTAAAATCTCCCGGAAATTTTCCAACGAAAATTTTGTCCAGAGACGGAGGAAAAGAAATATAAAGTTATAACTAGTTGTAAGTGTATAAAATTCTTTAACCCAACAGTACGGGTAATGCTGTTATGATAGTTGGAGACTGTCCCATTGGTAACCGGGAGTGATATTGGAATGCAGTAACCATCGTTCATTGACAGACAGGGCTCGACTTTGCTCGGAGAATCTGTTTTCTCAAGGGAGAGAGCAGGAAATGAAACCTGGCAAAGTGATGGCTCTGTTTGTACAAGAAGGAGGAGTCACCTCCAATATCCGTGTGTCATCAGCATACATGAGCTGACAGCCGCTACGTGACATCAACATTTTATTAACTCAGTAGCTCTGGAAAATAATTATAGAACTGATAAATAATTTAATAATGATTGGACAACTGATGGAGTATTTTGAAGAAGATTCTACGACCATAGTATGTTGATGGTGAGACCAAACAGTGAGATTATACAAGAAAATGGAAGGATTTGTCGAATCCATGAGAAATACATGAGGCTAGTTTATGAATAAAGGGTGGTCAGGAATAACGTCAACAGTGTAAATTATCGCGAGAGGGTTGGCTATACTGGTAAATAATTTGAAAGAATTTGATATCTCACTTCGTCATTGTTTCAGTTTCTGAACGTAGGCAATCGTATAGCTTCACCCGTGAATTGAAATGGGCTTTGAGAGGCGGTGTTGCTAAATCTACTTCAGTATTTCACGAAGTTTAGTAAGTAGGAAATATTTGACTGAAAGATAAGGAGTTCCATATAAAGACAAGCGAGGGCAAAAACAAAATCGAAGCCAATTTAATTTGTATCTTCTCCTTTGAGTTTAATAATTTTCACACCTCTGTAACATTGTACCATTTTTCATTTGCATTATCTTTAATTTGACGCATTATGCATTAATTATGGTTACAATTGGAGTATTCTAATATTTAATTACTCAATTAATTCATTAATATTGTCAGGATGAATGAACAGAGTTTCTCGCGAGAGATTCTGACTAACATTGAAAGGAAAAAAGGTTGTTTCCTGTTGGTTCGTAAAGGTATGAAGACATTAAGTATCGAAACATATTCAGGAAAATGGAAAACCTCAAGGGTTTCAGAGAGGGAGGGGGGAGCTGCAGGAAGCTTCCAAAATATGGTCTCTTTGGAAGAACGAGAAGAAGTAAGCAAATGAAAGAAGGAATACTGGCAGAACATGAAGGCTAACAGAGGAAGAGCATGAACACTACCTTATACGCTGAAGTTGTTATTCCGGGGTCCGCAGTGCCCAAAATCGAAATGAGGAAGAACTCTGGAAGCTGTATAAAATATATATCTAGTCATTTTATTGCACTACTGCGCCCCTCAGTAATTATAAGTGTGCATCAGACTGTGTTGTAAAATAATTTGAAAACCACAAAAACTAGCTAAAATAACTGACTTGAACAGAGGAAGATCCAGGGTGTCTACCGAATAAATTTCAAGATAGATGGCGCATTAGTGAGTGGTCATTTTGTAGTGAAATAGGAGCTCTTAGCGAGCGGAAAATTTATTATAACTCTGGTCTACGACGGTGGTGATGGCACTTGCTCCGCTAATTCATTCTCCAGCTTCATGGGTCCCCGTTTCAATTGCCGACCAGGTGAGCCGTCTTCAACATTAGAATTCATTCTAGGGATTCGAAATACCTGCACCGGGCATGTCCGTAGCCCATACGTCACTATTAGAGTGTCTGAGATACAGCTCAGCTCAGCGGGTTGGGCGGCTTAAAGTAACAGGTGAGTCGGGGAAGTAGATTTCCATTCCAATCTCCCGGTGTGTTGGCAACCGCTCTGCCTTACCTGTGCAGCGGGACGGTCTATATTGCTATGGACGAGTGCTGCCTGTTCATATCCGAAGCGAACGAGTCTTTCTGCAATTTATTAGATGAGGGTTAAGCACAGTGTACGAGAGGAGTGGTATTTACTTCTGCTTGAGCTGCCGTGGCGAATACGTGACTCTTGATTACATTTATACACGTTATGCATTTCTCTTCCTTCAAAACCGCTCCATCTCCCATGCCCTCTTTGGCCGGTAGTTTGACCTATTTTAACGGGCTGTCGGTGCTCGGACACTTGCTTCTCTTCTCCTCAAGGGTTCGTCCATCCTAGATAAGCGCTGCCTACAGCGTACGATCGGATTTTCGTCAGCGATGCAGTTGAGGATTAGTAAACATTCCAGTTGCATGTTTTTGTTATTGAATGGGTCAGGGGTTTATTATAACGAAGAGTTTAGTGCATGAGGTAAGTCGAGAATATGAATTTACTTTGCGACATAATTTAAATTACCTGATAACAGGGATGATATTATGAGGAGAACTGTGGCAGAAATTGAAATTTTCACTCTCTTTATGCTGTCGATGGTGCACGAAAGCGTAATGGACACAGAATCTGGGTATTTTTGAACAAATTTTTATGTTTAAATTGGCACCATTCATAGACTATATTGCACAGTTTATTTACTTGTTTCTCCATGCCATTACTCGAGGTTTTCTCCTTTAAGGTAGGTCATCCCCCTGAACAAATAACGCACAGGGTGTGCCGACTTACAGGGAGTTTGGACTGAAATCTACCTCTCCGAATCACCTGGTAATTTAGGCCACCCAACTTACTGAGCTGTATGTATCTGAAGCATGCTGTATATACGTCTTGATAAAACAGACTTTTCCTGTGGCACGTCTGAGGACACCACCGCTAATCGGGGAAGTGAATGTAATCCAAGAAAGTGAGCCCGAAGGAGAGAGAGAGCGAGGGGTGGGGGAGATTAGGACGTGGGAGGAGGCAGCTATTAAAGAGTGAGGGAAAAAGGAACTGTGATAAAAACAATAAATTCAATTCATTGAAGATAACTGAACTTGGTAGGAGAAACTCTCTTATCGCTATAACTGCTTTATTAACCCGGAACTACAGACTACTGTGGTGGGGTTAACATTGACAACTTTTAGAAATTTCTGAGGATAGACTGAGTAAACTTTAAACGATGTAACAGCGAATGTCTGTCCGTTAATGCAGTGACCTAAAGGGATATTAACTTGACTATTTAGCTCGTGGCTACAATGACTAATCCGAAACAATATTATCACCAACTTCAACCAATCAACAGCTACACATCCCGAGGAAAATAACGATTTAGAATTTGGCATCTACTTGCACTTATATTTATGTAAATTCTTCATTATACCACACTCGCAGATCTTTACTGTAATACCGTGCTTCAATTTTCTGCAATAATACATTTAAATAGTGTTCTTTTGTTGTTTATCTTTACTTCACACCGACGCAGACAGGTCTTATGGCGACGATGGGATAGGAAAGGGCTAGAAGAGGGAAGGAAGCTCCCGTGGTGAAAATGGGAAATCAAGGAAAATCATCTTCAGGGATGCGGATCGTGTGGTTCGAACCCACTACCTTCCGAGTGCAAGTCCACAGCTGCCCGAACCTAACCCCGCGGCCAACTTTATCGGTCTGTGCTATTTTGATGAAGCTGTCTGTCACTTAGGCCACCCAACTTACTGAGCTGTACAACGTGCTTCAGATACATACAGCTCAGTAAGTTGGGTGGCCTAAGTAACAGGAGCTTTGGAGAGGTAAATTTTCAATACGAACTCCCGATGAGTTGGCGGCCTCTCTGCTTTATTTGTGCAGCGGGACGGTCTACTTTAAAGGGGAAATTCTCGAGTAATCGAATGGAGATACAAGTAAATAAACAGGGCAATTCTATCATTGTATGGTACCATTTTACATTATAAATTGTTCAAAAAGATCCAGATTCTTGCTCTGAGTGCGGCCCGAAGTGTTTAAATAACAAAATAAATCAGTTTATTTCCGTGCTGGAAGCTTTGTACTCTGAATAGGTTATGAATACGGTGTCTATGTATTTTATTTTTGCTGTATATTTGTGCTCTTAAGGTAATTAATATTGTAGTTATTTGTTGAATAGCCAACTCGAGCTCCAGATTCTGTCAATTTCAATGCTCAATTACCGTCACAACGTGGATCATATTACCTATGATAATTCGCTGCCGAGCGGTAAGATACACACGTCTCATGAAGTGATTTACTGTCAGAGCTGTACCCTTGTCAAACATCGCGGCATATCGGAGCATTGTCCGGTGACAAGCATTTGTTCACCTCATCAATCACACGTGACGGTCTGCGTCTGTCAGCCGCGAGGATTGAAATGCACAGTCGAACTGAAAATGTGTGACACCGTCTGAACTCCCCGCAGGTCGGCAACCTCTCTGCTTTACTTGTACTGCGGGGCAATCTACTATAAAGGAGCTATCATGCCTTGTTTTTGTTAATAACATATTCTAATGTTTTGCCGTTAGGTTTGGAACTAAATACATATTTTTAATGTTGAAATCATTATTTTCTGGAGCAGACAAAGTAGGGGTTCCCATGCTACGAAAAATATAAAATTAAGCAATTTCCTCAATTTTGCCGAAGGTTTAAGGGCTAAGGGTCCCCGAAAAGTTTCAAATTATGAGTCCTGCATAGCTCTAACAAGCTAAAAACAGTTTTGAAAATCACTTCCGGCCTAAATGCAGTTCCGGAAAAACTGCCTAATGGTTTGTTTCTTTACTCGTTTTCATTTTGATTCAAATCCTAGCCAAAATAACTTATTTACATAATTCTTTCTATAACGTGATATTTTTACAATTCGTTTTACGCCCCACCTACACAGGCAAGCCTTATGGTGACGATGAGATGGAAAAGGCCTAGGAGTATGTGAAAGAAGTAGCCATGGCCTTAATAAATTACAATCCCAGCATTTGCCTGGAGTGAAAATGGGAAACCACAGAAGACCATCTTCAAGCCTGCCGACAGTGGTGTTCCAACCCATTATCTCCCTTATGCAAGCTCACAGCTGCGTGCCCCTAACCGCAGGGCCAACTCGCCCTGTTCTGTAATGTGTTCCTTGGTTCAATACCCTCAAGCGGTTTTTTGATTTTTTGAAAAATGTCCACACCGAATGTGGTTATAAGGGCTTATGTGAAACTCTGCACTGACTCACATTAGCGCTCGTAGTGGTAAAAAGGCAAATTGCTAATGTAATCGACAGGGTAACGATGATTAAGGAAAGGATTGTAATTTTTATGATTAAATTAACAATATATTGGGTTTCTTGCCTGAAGGACTAATTAACAGCCTGTCACTAAAATAGAATTCTTTCAACTAATTTAAATGTTCCTTCCAAATCTGCCTTTAAAACTTGTGACTGAGTTGAAGAAAAACATTTAACATTGGTATACACGTGTCATTTATATCACACTAGTTATATAAATCGCAAATTATTGACCATCATGATGACACGTCCAGCAAATCTTGTTATTTTGAGTTTTATTCCTTCTGAGATAGTCCTCATATTTTGGTACAGTTCGTCCCTTCATCTTCGTTCCCATCTTTCACTTCCTACTTTTGATCACAGTTTCTTCTTCAGGATTTTTCTCTCTCTTCGCTCTCTAGTTGCTCTCCCCGTGCCTTCCTAGCGTACAGTACCGCGTTCCTCATTGTTGCCTTGTAGTGGCTGGTCTCTGGTTGCAAGGTAGGGTGTCCTCGTCTTTCTTAACCTCTCTTTGATCCCCTCTCTGTTCCTATTCCTTCCTGTTACATATTCTTCGGAGTATTTGTCTTGTGGTGGGCGATCCGTAGTCCGCTGTCTTGCTCGTATTGTCGAGTCCTTCCTGTGCCTTTTCTTCCGTCTCTCTCAGTATGGCATGTCGTTCGTAAAGGCGAGGCAGCACCGCGCGGGTATCTTTGCTTTCCCCGCCATGTCATCCTCCTCATTATCACACGATTAGAGAGTACCTGATTATCACTAAGCCTAGTATTCACTCACAAAGCGTACATCAGATCTGGGTTGTGAACATGTAATTTCATCGTATGATACACTGTAGTAAGGGCCATCCTGAAACAAAAAGCGTACTAAACGTTCTCTGCATTACAAACTTGTAGAGGATTTCGACAAAAAATGTTTGATTTGGAAAGGACACAAGAATATTTTGCAAACTTCTTCTGCTTTCAAAACTTTTTAAAGAGCAAAAACACAAAGGGAGTATTATATCACGTCGAGAGGAACCGTCAGATCCAGAAAATCACTGGTTATGCTCGCCCCCCCCCCCCCCTGGTTCACAGTATCTCACATGCTCTAGTTTTCTCTACATACTTTACTTCCATTCTTGAGCTTTGTTCTATTCTATCCTGGTATTTTTTGTTACATTTTATTTTATTAGTTTCTATTTATTTCTTCTATCACATTCGTCCCTGATTCGTCTGATGTCCTCAATGTTACTTCTCACGCACACACGGTGTAATAGAGCATCTTAATTGGAGCTTAATGTTGTCATCAACTCCCGCTTGGAGCGCTGTACCAGCATACAGAGAGCCACCTGGTGACTAACGAGCGTACCACTACAGCTCCAACGGTAAAGCAATCTTAAATTCGAACTCTCATTCTTGGAGAAATCTTCTTTGTGGACAGTCGAGACTGTCTCCTGAAGACCCGGAGCAAAGTTCTCTGCGAATCATAAAGAGTTCCACCTTGTTCTCTTGACATGGCATGAGCCCAAAAGTATATATCATGTTTACAATTACGGGCCGTGAAATCATCCATGTTAACATAATAATTTTGTCATCATTTGTGTACTATATATTAGGTTAGTAATTCCCAAAATCCCTTTCAACAGGTTCGAAAAGGAATATTTTGAACATTTTCTTGAAACATACGTCGGCAACAACGTCTCCAGAGAGTCCACTTCTCCTTCTTTCGCAGCTTAATGCCGCACTATGAGGGTTTCTCGCAGCAGGTCCACCCACCTCTTCTTTGATCGTGCACGCTTCCTCTTCCCCTCAGCGTACGTTCGTCTGATCTTTTTGCCAGCATATTTACTGTCCCTCCTCATTAGATGACCAAATCGTCTTCATCTTGTCTCCTAAATCCTTGCCCTAATGTTAGTAGTTGTCAGAGCTGGAGGCGATCCTTTCTGGTGACATCTCTGCTCTCACGGCTGCCCTGTAAATTTTGGCATAAACATGTCTTATGGCTGGGAATCATCTGAAAATTTGCGTGACGGAAGTTGGTGTGACGGAAGTGTAATCCTGGCAACCCTGCAGGCTGAGATGTAAGGTATTGTTACCTAGCAACCGTGCAGACTATATCTTATGGCTGGTTGTCATCTGACATTAGCAGGCATAGACGTTTGACCATGATCGGGAGACATATTTATGATCATTTGATTTTTGCAAGGACAACATTGGTTTCTTTTTCCGTTAGGTTTTATTGGCACCTTCCTATGACAGAGGACTTCTGACTTGTCTCTCCGACAGATGTGATGACTTCAAACTTGCTATTCCCAGAGAGTCCATTCTAAAAGAGTATTATCTAAGATCTTTCTCACTGTGCTTGAGGATCTGTGACCTTCTGCTCTTCCCCACAACGGCTTTAACCCACATGTATTATTATTATTCTATCACTTGTTAACGTGTATGAATATCTTCCAAGGGTGAAGTTCAAATCACACGAGTTCCTTGATAGCTGTATAGACCAATTCTGGAACCACAGACTCTTCCACAATGTTGGCACCGGGTTCTTGGGTAGCCACTGGTCCTTGAGGTTTGATACTTTTGCTATTTATACAGTCTTTCCTAGCATTGTGTTTGTGGGCCAGAAGTTACCCCAGTTGTATTTCAAAGGACGAGGCTACACCATTCTGGACGAGTGGATGCCACAACCTCCCAATTTTCAGGGTCAGTTTGACATATCTTTGGGTTAGTCTCCAGAACGTCTTTATAGCGTTTTTGTTGCCTACACTGTTTTCCATGTCTGACCTTCAACTGTCAGTTCATGATTTGTTTTGCGAGACCTGACTCAGGCATGCGAGTCATATGCCTTGTTCGTCGAAGCGGGCATTTTATTATGAGTAGAGCCCGGATTTTTATGCATTAATAGGTTAGAATACACAGTTTCTGAAGCGAGCAGCAAGTATAGTCTACCTTCACAACGATTATGCTATGGGGTTTGCATAAACATTAGGAGTACGGCTCATCAGAACTCCTTTAATTTATGTTACTCTTGCTGCATTATGGAAGAGCGGGCGGCCGACACGTCCTATTAACCAAACTTAGTTTGCAGTCTAACCTGTTACGGCATGAAAATCCGGGCTTTGATTATGAGAGCATCAATGCTGGTTGTACGTATTTGTTTGCTCCAAAACACTTACATTGGTGTGTCTGTCTTGCCATTTTGTTCCTAGGATTCTCCTAATGCAACGTTGATGGTATTTTTCTAAGCATAGTAAGTGCCTTCTGTATGTAACCCAAGTTTTACAACCATAAAGTACAGGCTTTGTATACATACAGTTTAGTTTGAGTACCCATATTATGGTTGTCAATACCGTAATTTGCATACCACCATAGGCTGCGCTGGCACATTTGTCACTACAAATTACGAATACTTCTTGTAGAATTCCCTCCTAGCTCCACCTCATAAATGAATTCAAATAGTTCACTTTCTCTTTCCATTCGATATTATGAAGTTCAATTTTCTCGTATTACTTATGAATCAGGCTGTTTGATTAAAACGGAGGAGGAACGCCGAAGTGGTAAGAGAATGTACATTTCATTTTAAGCTGAAAGTCTTTTCTTTTACGACGTGCTCTTTAAAATTAAATATCGGAGACGACGTGAAAGAGCCGTGACCAGTGAACCAGAATGGAAAGGCGATCGACTTCATTTCCTTGCTCTCTCGATGTGACGTGACCTTTAATACGAAGGTGTTTCCAAAAGTTCGAGTAGTTTCAAAACTGCAGCTGGGTGGGTCAAGGTTATGGAGGTTTTAAGGCAGTGTTCAACATCTCATTATAAATAGGAGGGAGTATTGTAGCTAGCAACAAGATAATGAGCGAGCGAGTTGGCTGTGCGGTTAGGGTCGCCCACGTGTGACCTTGCGTTTGGTAAATAGTGGGTTCGAATTGCATCGTCGGTGGCCCTGAAGATGGTTTTCCGTGGTTTCTTATTTTCATACCAGTGAAATGCTGGGACTGCACCTTAATTGAGGCCTCGGACGCTACCTATCCAGGCCTAGCCCTTTCCCATCCTTTCGTCGCCAAAAACCTTCGATATGTTAGTACGACATTAAAAAAGTAGAAAAACCCTAACAGGATGACATCATCGGATGAAGCGGCGCCATCTTGAGGTATTAAACCACCGTGCCGCACGACTCTAGACTGCGGCGTGGTGACTCCTTAAATACGGTGCCGTTTCATTCGTCTGAGTGGGCTTTACGGTGAAAAGAAATCAAACAGTGAACATTGGCGACAAAGTGTGGAATATTTATTTCTTTATTCGTTTATTCAGCAGAATGTTACAACATGCGGGCAATAATCGAAAAGGCAATCGGAAGGATAGGATGGTTGTAGTAAGGATATACAGGAGAGGGCATATAAGTCTCTGGTAAGACCCCAACTAGAGTATGGTTCCGGTGTATGCGAGCCTCACTAGGATTACTTGATTAAAGAAAAGCAGCTTTATTTGTTCTGAGTGATTTCCGACAAAAGAGTAGCGTTACAAAAATGTTGCAGAATTTGGGCTGGGAAGACTTGGGAGAAAGAAGACGAGCTACTCGACTAAGTGGTATGTTCCGAGCTGTCAGAGGAGAGATGGCGTGGGAGGACATCCGTAGACGAATAAGTTTCAGTGGCGTCTTTAACAGTAGGAAAGATCACAATATGAAGATAAAGTTGGAATTCAAGAGGACAAATTGGGGCAAATATTCATTTATAGGAAGGAGAGTTAGGGATTGGAATAACTTACCAAGGGAGATGTTCAATAAATTTATAATTTCTTTGAAATCCTTTAAGAAAAGGCTAGCAAAACAACAGATAGGGAATCTGCCACCTGGGCGACTGGCCTAAATGCAGATCAGTATTGAATGATTGATTGATTGTATTTTAGAATTCGCAAATACACTGACTGACAGAGCAAATGCAACACCAAGAAGGAGTGGTTCGAAAGGGATGAAAGTTGGGGAAAAAACAGAGACGGCACGGACGAATAATTGATGTTTATTTCAAACCGATATGCAGGTTACACAATGCGCACGGCATCGATTCAGTAGGATGTAGGACCACCGCGAGCGGCGATGCATGCAGAAACACGTCGAGGTACAGAGTCAATAAGAGTTCGGATGGTGTCCTGAGGGATGGTTCTCCATTCTCTGTCAACCATTTGCCACAGTTGGTCGTCCGTACGAGGCTGGGACAGAGTTTGCAAACGGCGTCCAATGAGATCCCACACGTGTTCGATTGGTGAGAGATCCGGAGAGTACGCTGGCCACGGAAGCATCTGTACACCTCGTAGAGCCTGTTGGGGGATGCGAGCAGTGTGTGGGCGGGCATTATCCTGCTGAAACAGAGCATTGGGCAGCCCCTGAAGGTACGGGAGTGCCACCGGCCGCAGCACATGCCGCACGTAGCGGTGGGCATTTAACGTGCCTTGAATACGCACTAGAGGTGACGTGGAATCATACGCAATAGCGCCCCAAACCATGATGCCGCGTTGTCTAGCGGTAGGGCGCTCCACAGTTACTGCCGGATTTGACCTTTCTCCACGCCGACGCCACACTCGTCTGCGGTGACTATCACTGACAGAACAGAAGCGTGACTCATCGGAGAACACGACGTTTCGCCATTCCCTCATCCAAGTCGCTCTAGCCCGGCACCATGCCAGGCGTGCACGTCTATGCTGTGGAGTCAATGGCAGTCTTCTGAGCGGACGCCGGGAGTGCAGGCCTCCTTCAACCAATCGACGGGAAATTGTTCTGGTCGATATTGGAACAGCCAGGGTGTCTTGCACATGCTGAAGAATGGCGGTTGACGTGGCGTGCGGGGCTGCCACCGCTTGGCGGCGGATGCGCCGATCCTCGCGTGCTGACGTCACTCGGGCTGCGCCTGGACCCCTCGCACGTGCCACATATCCCTGCGCCAACCATCTTCGCCACAGGCGCTGCACCGTGGACACATCCCTATGGGTATCGGCTGCGATTTGACGAAGCAACCAACCTGTCCTTCTCAGCCCGATCACCATACCCCTCGTAAAGTCGTCTGTCTGCTGGAAATGTCTCCGTTGACGGCGGCCTGGCATTCTTAGCTATACACGTGTCCTGTGGCACACGACAACACGTTCTACAATGACTGTCGGCTGAGAAATCACGGTACGAAGTGGGCCATTCGCCAACGCCGTGTCCCATTTGTCGTTCGCTGCAGCACAGCTGCGCATTTCACATCATGAGCATACCTCAGTGACGACAGTCTACCCTGCAATTGGCATAAAGTTCTGACCACTCCTTCTTGGTGTTGCATTTGCTCTGTCAGTCAGTGTAGTTCTAAACCACCAATGTCGAGCTTGTCGGGACTGGCTGAACATCGCGCGCTTCTGGAGCGCCACTGGTGGAAAATGATTTGGAAGTGGAAACTGAGTATCTTATTTTAAACAATGTACTTTACGTCGCACCGACAGAGATAGGTCTTATGGCGATGGTTGGATAGGAAAGGGCTACCTAGGAGTGGGAAGGAAGTGACCTCGACGTTAATTAAAATTCAGCCCCAGCATTTGCCTGGTGTGAAAATGAGCAACCATGGGAAACCATCCTTAACGGTGCTGATAGTGGGGTTCGAACCCACCATCTCCCGAATGAAAGCTGGTAGGTATATGATCCAAACCGCACAGTCAGTCCTTCGGTTGGATACTGATTACCACGATAGGATTTAGTTGAGGTAAAAATGTTAAAAAATACTTAAGTTTATGTAATAACCCCAATATTGTCAAATAATGTCCTAATACCTACCAAAAATGACATGAAATCCTAACAGTTTATTGTTAAATATATAGATTATATTCGTAAATTTATATATATTTTTTGCAATATTTACAATACAATACTGCAGTTATTTGTGTTGAAAACTTGGTTTGTCTTAGAAAATTTGTGAGAAGATCTGTAGGTCATAATGTTTTTACGCTCTGTAGTCCGTAAAGAGAAATAACTTTCTTGTAAAGAAAATCGTACCCCAGATCTGCGAAGCTGAACATTTATGCTTAGTTTGTAGTACGTTGCTGCCAGGCCTTAGTGTTTACAGTGCACTGTGTCTTCTGGTATGGGCTAGAGCAATTTTGTTACTTTCATTGATCTGTCTCTGTCTTATCCTTGGCTTTGACAATATGAAAGTGACAGGTATGAGCGATGCTGGTAATGCGATTCCTTATGCAGCCAGTGCCTGCTATGAATGGTGTGAAGATATCGCTCATAGGGTCGGTTGGTGCATGCATTTCAGTGGGCTTGGCAGACTGATATGTAATAGCAACGTCTGGCTCGGTGAGGAAAGCAACGGGAAACTACCTCACTCCTCATTTCCCTAGTACGCCACTTCAGTGATGCCTAGGCCATCTATGACTGTTGTTGGCAGCCTTAGGGCTGAAGACTGAACATACACACACAGGTAGAGAAACCTGTAAATTCGATGGGTGCGGTAATGATAGGAGCGGTGGTACGTGGTTTTAATGGTGGAGCTACATTACTACCTGATGGTACAAACCAGCGCGGAGCGATCAGTTTTGAGGAGACGGAAAATAGTAGAGAAGGTAACGTAAAAGAAACATAATATAATGATGATGTAATCTGGGGAGAAGGTGATGAGGAGGAGGTACAACAACAGCTGAGTGCACTGAATAGAACGACTGAACAATGGAGGGTGAGGATCAACGTTGAGATTAAGGACTGGAGCAGCGAGGTGACAAAATGAAGGACGCATTTACCTACTACATATGCTTAATAGTTAATTTTTCTGCTATTGAAAGAAATGAATTTTTGAATGTATACATTTCAAAATATTTTCATTTTAGTTCTTTTGAGTGCTAATATGGCATAAGTCAATTTTTTGAAACTGAAAATATTTGGCTCTCTCATAACCTCGTTACCTTTTAACTACTCATAATACATTTCCTCGCATCAGCGGAAATTATTTTTCGTATTATTTCAAAATCCTTTCAACTTCGTGAGTACCCTCGCGATTGCTGGCAAACACCGTTCATCTGATAACCTCCAGACTTCAAAACGTAGTGGGCGCTGCGTGGAGGGTCTACTTTACATATCACGGCATGTTTGTTTATTATAAATGTTTATTTGTTTCGTTCAATACTAACAGCACAGGATCTAAGTTGGAGGTGACCTCTGTATAGACCCTTTCGAAATAAATAAATAAATAAATAAATAAATAAATAAATAAATAAATAAATAAATAAATAAATAAATAAATAAATAAATAATAAATTAAATAAATAAATTTAATTGCTTAATTAAATAAATTTATAAATAAAGGATTAAATTAATTTATATAAAAATAAATACATAACTGAATAAATAAATAAATTAATGAATAAAATTAGATAAATGAATAAATAATTAAAATGAATAATTACAAATAAATAAATAAACAAATAAATAAGTAAATGAATGAACGAATAAATAAATAAATAAATAAATAAATAAATAAATAAATAAATAAATAAATAAATAAATAAATAAATAAATACATAAATAAATAAATAAATAAATAAATAAATAAATAAATAAATAAATAAATAAATAACTCATAATAACGCCTGCTGTCATTGCCGCCCGCAACACAGACACGACAGAGCAGTTGCTGAACACCCTCGGATATGGGATGTGGAGGCAGCAAAATCTGACGCACGGCGTCCACACCAGAAGAACACGTTCTCATTATCAAGGTTATATTGCGATTTCTCTGGAAGTTTATTATTTTCACGTCTGTTATCGCAGAATGTCTTATGTGTGAGTTTGTGTTTTAAGAAGGAATCCCCCGACCGGAATCTGGAAGACCACTTCTGAGATGTCTGATTCATCAGCGCATCTTCTTCATACAGTCGACATACTCTCATTCTTGTTTGACTAGTGGTGGTTTTCAACTTACGATAATAAAACAACATAAGTTGCCGGACATGTTCTTTTTTTAACGTCCATTCTCATTCACATGGAAGACAAGTCCACTGTGCGGCCAAGGCCAGTCACAAATATACTAGTGTCCAATAGTTAAGCGTAATCACTAAACGAGGCCATACCGCCTGGTAGGAATGTCAGACGGATTGCTGAACAAACGGAAGCTGACTCACACACAATATGTCATACAGCTTGTCCAAGGAAACAGTATCAGAAAGGTTCTGATAGCTAAGGTACACCTTTGACAACAACATACAAAACTTGGCAATGTCTTCCACAACAAAATATGCTGTTAATAGGGTGTTTGGTTTCCCCTAACGGCCACACTCGCTTCGTAGAGACGTACCATGTTCTATTTCAGATGGCCCAAGTGCTCTTGTGGCAGTCGATCCCATTCCTCCGAAAGGGCAATGCGAAGGTCTTGGAGGGTCATCGGTGGAGGCTGACGGGATGCAACTCGCCTCTCCAATGCATCCCAGGCATGTTCTATAGGATTCAGATCCGCAGACCTCGCTGGCCAGTCTATGCGATGAATGTCTTCCCCAGCCAGAAATACATCCATCAGAGCAGCGCGATGCGGTCGGTCATTATCGTCCATTTAGAGGAAGTCTGGACCAACCGCATCTCATGTGGTCTCAGTACTTCATCCCTGTATCTCCGAGCGTTAACAGTGTTCCTCGGACCACCCATGAAGATGTGCAGGTCCGTACGGCCATTCAACATGATGCCGCCCCACGCCTTGACGCCACCACCACCACCACCATACTGGTCCCGTTCCACGGTGTTCCTGTGGTAGTATCGGCTACCCGGTTCTCTCCAGATTAATGCGCGACGGGAATCGTTCTGCAAACTGAAGCGGGATTCATCTGTGAAGAGCACATGCCTCCATTCATTCATTCATGGTCCAGTTTCGATGTTGACGGCTCCACAGTAAACGGGCCCGTCTCCGTGCTGGAGAGAGCGGGACGCACACCGCTGGACGTCGGGCAAACAGCCCTGCTGTTCTGAGCCTCCGGTACACAGTTTGCCGGGAAACGACAACCCCTGAGACGGCTGCAAGCTCCGCCGACACATGTTTTGCTGATGCACTCCAATTTCGTCGGGCGGATAAGGCCAGATATCGGTCCTGCTGTGGAGGGGTTACCCTTGGTCGACCTGGTACTGGCCTACGACTAACATTTCCTGTGTCTCGAAATCGTCTCCAAAGCATGGAAATGACACTTTGTGGCACATTGAAAGATACGGCGACTTCGGGCTGTGTCTGGCCTGCTTCCAGACGGCCGAGTATTCTACCCTGCAAAACGGACTCCAGATGGCATTGTTGTGTATTAAGTTGTCACGTTCACCGCGAGGCGACACTGTACAGAATATAATAGGGCAATCACGACTGAGGGAATATGGGGCACATGCACTGGCTGTGTTTAGCTTGCGGTTACGCCGCTGGTTAAAGCAGGGGACGACACTCCTTTCCTATGCAGAGCGGTCACGTAAGTTTGGTACCTGCATAAGTCGTGTGATTTGCAGTCTATTTCCAATTCCCTGGTTAAACTTATGCTTTTTTTGGACACTAGTGTATAAACTTACGCGGACCTATGGCACACGGGTGTTCTGGCAACGTCCATAACAGGTGTGTAGCGGGTGTGGTATCGTCAGGCGTTTCGCAATGGAACTTTCACTCTGACAGTCAAGTAACCCATTATTATAACAAACAAAAATTATCTCCGTACGGACAATGAAGGTCCTTGGAGGTGTGGAATGTAACGTCGAAACTTCGTTGGGTGGAGTGGTTAGTTCTACGTCCGACCACCATCGCCCTCCAGGAATTAACCTGGTAATCAGTTTGGTGTAGGCTGAGTGAACCTCAGAACCATATGCACCTTCCGAAGTGGAAATCTCGTTTATTAAAATTTTCGACTTCCTGACGGGGAATCGAACCCGTGTTGTTCGGGGTGAATCGAGCACGCCTTTACCGTTTCGACCGGGCAGCTCGCCCTTTGTCAGACCGAACGCACAGTGTTTTTAGTCTGCGCTACGTCAGCTGCCCCAGCCGAACTTATGTCGCGCGCATGTACACTACACAGTCATGTATGAAATATTACCTTATAAACGATACTGGGTTATACAGGCATTGTATCTGGTAACCTCATTCTGACTGACGTGAGTGAGGTTTGGCACTGTAATGTTTGTGATTTCATTCGTAATGTTTCCTTTCAGATCCTCCAATGTGTGAGGATTTGTTCTCGGGTTCACTGGGCTGATTGGTGATAGTCCCAATTCCAGCTGGAATCGTGTACATCATATCTATTGCGCGACGCGTAAACACATGCAACCATCACTTTAGTTATTTTTTTATTATTTGTCTGAAAAGATCATCTAATTCGCAGACAATATGGGCTGCAGCAAATACAAACTTCCACACGAAACAATCTAAAACTTTAAAACTTAATTTAAAATGTACAAGAAATTCGTAAAATATCACAATACAACATTCACTTGACAAAAGAAAATTTTCAAAAAAGTACCAGGGCAGCGCATGGACCACTTTTATATCAAAACATGATATTTGACTTATTTATAACAAATGATGCGGTCAGAACGAGTCATCTATTAGAAACTCCTACTTGTTGTGAGTGATTCGTTCGGTGACCGTTCAAGATTCGCACCGGTGTCATCTAGCTTTTTCTCTGTTAACACTGTTCGTGTGCGCGCAAATGGTTTTTTTATTGAGCACTGAGCCAGTGGTTCCAACTTTACTTACAATTAAGTTATGTGAATCTGAACTCGTGAAGGTGGCACTTCACCAGGAAATTACTGAACAAATGCATCGCGTACCTGTCGAGTTGACTCGAACTTAAAATAACTTTTGCATACGAAAATATGGTGTTGCAATGATAACTGCCTTAGCATGTTAACAGCTGAGATTCAGATTGGCGACTGATGCTTGCGAGGTCGAACTATGCTCGCGCCCCCTGTACAGCAGCTTACGTATCGAAGAGTAAAAGCGCCTCTTGGTTTATATGAAAGACCCTGTACACAAAGGAATCCTTCAGGAATATGTGAAAAAAATATTGAAAATACGTTTTAACCATTCCCTAATATCTTTCCACGTCTTTTATGCAAAAAAAATTAAAACTGGCCAATTTAATTTCAGTATTCATACTTGTCTCTGTATTTTATCGATCAATGTTTGGCATTTAATGCGGACCCTCGTTATCATTATTAATGGTGATTATTAGGGCCCGGATTTTTATGCAGTAACCGCTTAGATTGCAAACTAATTTGGTTAGTAGGAAGTGTCGGCCACCCGCTCTTCCATAATGTAGCAAGAGTAACATAAATTATAGGGGTTTTGTTGGGCCGTACCCCTATTGTTTATGCAAACCCCGTAGCATAGTAGTTGTGAAGGTAGACTATACTTGTTACTCGCTTACATTCTAACCTATTACTGCATAAACATTCGGGCCCTAGTGATGATATAGGAAGTCAAACTTAAGCAGCATTGCTCGTAGCGTAGAGTTACCGCACTTCCCTCGAATTTCCGATGCCATCTGCTGGGGGCCGAATGGAACGCGTGTAACCTCAGAATGTTGAGTTCCAAGGAGTAAACGACGCTACCAAACCGCAGAGTGGTACGAATTAACGGAAAACAAATGGCGTGCTACAGTCGAGGAGTCATTTATCAAGTGAAATGTCAGGTCGTGTTTATTGCCGGCTACATGTTCTGAAAGTTTAGGAGAGAACTCAAACTGTAAGAAAAGTGGAAGCCTACTAAATTCCATTTTACGGCATCCAATGACGAACTCTGTAGAGGTAGAACAAAAAGAACTGAAACACAACTTTTCACGAGACAGGGTCAGTAATGAAATAATTCAACAATTCCATGGCTTTGTCGACAAAGTAGAATAGAGAACCGAACATTAGAACATTGAGAACATTTGTAAAGGAGTTCCACAAGGATGTATATTGCCTCCATTATTGTTTAATATCTACTCAGAGAAGTTTTCAAAAAGGCCCTGGAAGATGTAGATGATGGCAATTCTATAAATGGGATAATTATTAACAACTTCAAACATGCTGATGACATAGTACTACTCTCTGATAGTGCGGAAGGATTGTAAAGAATAGTTGATCGAATAGTGTCAGTGACAGATATGGAATGAATATTAACACACGCTGTAAACAAAAAATGCCGGCCCCGTGGTGTAGGGGTAGTGTGCCTGCCTCTTACCTGGAGCCCCGGGTTTGATTCCCGGCAAGGTCAGGCATTTTTACCTAGACCTGAGGGCTGGTTCGATGTTCACTCAGCCTACGTGATTGGAATTGAGGAGCTATCTGACGGTGAGATAGCGGCCCTGGTCTAGAAAGCCAAGAATAACGGCCGAGAGAATTCGTCGTGCTGACCACACGACACCTCGTAATCTGCAGGCTTTTGGGCTGAGCAGCGGTCGCTTGGTAGGCCAAAGTGCTTCAAGGGCTGTAGTGTCATGGGTTTTGGTTTTTGGTAAACAAAAAATGATGGTTATAAGTAAGAGCTGTGACAAACATAATCCGATCTTTGTTAGTAGTAAACAACTAGTCAGTGTACATGAATGGATGGATTGAATTCAATGCATGAGTGAATGAATCTTCTTCTCACGCAGTCACGGATAACCACCAACTTGGGAGAGAGCAGACTCGAGTTCTTATGTGTTATGTCTTCTCCACTTTGTGTTCCGGCGCGGAGGTTTGGACACTCACGACCGTAATAATTGGAGGGTTAAACGCCTTTGAGCTCTGGTGTCTTGGTAGTATCACGTAACGAACGACGTAGTTTTTGCAGCGCATCACAAAATAAGTAGAAGCAACAAAGAAAGGAAGACAGCGTGCTTCAGCCGGGAAAGGTTTCAAATTCTGAGTTTTGGACAGCTCTATCAAACTTTTAAAAAAATCGAAAAAAACTTCCGGCCTAAATGCAGTTCCTTGAAAACAGTCTAAAACCGCTTGTTTCTTTATTTACATAATTATTTCTGTAATGTGTTCCTTGGTTCAATACCCTCACGCGGTTTTTGAATGTTGAGGAATGTACACTCCGAATGTAGTTATCTAAAATTCGTAGCTCATATCCTTAGGAGGTTTACAACATTCTCTTGCTTGTCCAAAAGGCTATATCTGTGGGTTTTTAAAATCCTTATTCTATCTAGCATTCTTTTCACCTTGGTTACCCAGTAATCATCATCTGATATTACACTGACTGACAGAGCAAATGCAACACCAAGGAGGAGTGGTTCGAAAGGGATGAAAGTTGGGGAAAAAACAGAGTCGGCACGGAAGAATAATTGATGTTTATTTCAAACCGATATGCAGGTTACACAATGCGCACGGCATCGACTCAGTAGGATGTAGGACCACCACGAGCGGCGATGCACGCAGGAGCACGTCGAGGTACAGAGTCAATAAGAGTGCGGATGGTGTCCTGAGGGATGGTTCTCCATTCTCTGTCAACCATTTGCCACACTTGGTCGTCCGTACGAGGCTGGGGCAGAGTTTGCAAACGGCGTCCAATGAGATCCCACACGTGTTCGATTGGTGAGAGATCCGGAGAGTACGCTGGCCATGGAAGCATCTGTACACCTCGTAGAGCCTGTTGGGAGATGCGAGCAATGTATGGGCGGGCATTATCCTGCTGAAACAGAGCATTGGGCAGCCCCTGAAGGTACGGGAGTG
This sequence comes from Anabrus simplex, assembly GCF_040414725.1. Classification (NCBI taxonomy): domain Eukaryota; kingdom Metazoa; phylum Arthropoda; class Insecta; order Orthoptera; family Tettigoniidae; genus Anabrus; species Anabrus simplex. The sequence continues at coordinate 14,601,292 of NC_090274.1, read as the reverse complement.
CCACCGGCCGCAGCACATGCTGCACGTAGCGGTGGGCACTTAACGTACCTTGAATACGCACTAGAGGTGACGTGGAATCATACGCAATAGCGCCCCAAACCATGATGCCGCGTTGTCTAGCGGTAGGGCGCTCCACAGTTACTGCCGGATTTGACCTTTCTCCACGCCGACGCCACACTCGTCTGCGGTGACTATCACTGACAGAACAGAAGCGTGACTCATCGGAGAACACGACGTTCCGCCATTCCCTCATCCAAGTCGCTCTAGCCCGGCATCATGCCAGGCGTGCACGTCTATGCTGTGGAGTCAATGGTAGTCTTCTGAGTGGACGCCGGGAGTGCAGGCCTCCTTCAACCAATCGACGGGAAATTGTTCTGGTCGATATTGGAACAGCCAGGGTGTCTTGCACATGCTGAAGAATGGCGGTTTACGTGGCGTGCGGGGCTGCCACCGCTTGGCGGCGGATGCGCCGATCCTCGCGTGCTGACGTCACTCGGGCTGCGCCTGGACCCCTCGCACGTGCCACATGTCCCTGCGCCAACCATCTTCGCCACAGGCGCTGCACCGTGGACACATCCCTATAGGTATCGGCTGCGATTTGACGAAGCGACCAACCTGCCCTTCTCAGCCCGATCACCATACCCCTCGTAAAGTCGTCTGTCTGCTGGAAATGCCTCCGTTGACGGCGGCCTGGCATTCTGAGCTATACACGTGTCCTGTGGCACACGACAACACGTTCTACAATGACTGTCGGCTGAGAAATCACGGTACGAAGTGGGCCATTCGCCAACGCCGTGTCCCATTTATCGTTCGCTACGTGCGTAGCACAGCGGCGCATTTCACATCATGAGCATACCTCAGTGACGTCAGTCTACCCTGCAATTGGCATAAAGTTCTGACCACTCCTTCTTGGTGTTGCATTTGCTCTGTCAGTCAGTGTATATTAAATTTCATATTTCACTCCCGTTTCCTTCTTTAACCTTAACCACTATTTAGATACTTCTTTTAGCCATATCTCCTTGTACACTTATATCCTCATAAAGGAAGTGGCGATTGTTTACCAGACGTGGACTGCTACTCTCCAACGCAGTGACTCACAGCAATAACCAGGCGAGCGCTGTAGATTTATCTTCCAGAAAGCGGGCTGAGTGCGATATTATACGGTAATATATCCTTTACCTTCTCCCTCTTCCTATCAGCAACTTCTTCCACTGACGTACGATTTGTTAGAATGCACGAGAAGCCAATACTCAAATTTATTCACCTGTAGTAATATAATGTGAGCTGCCCAATTCGTCTTGAAGGAGCTTCATTACTTTGCGAATAACTATAAAAATCTAAATAAATAACTATTTAATGTCTTTACTTGAGACGACGTCAGGACTCACTGAATTAATAATAATAATAGACATGAAGAAAGGGGAACTGAAAGAAATCGAGAAGAAGGAAAAGAAAATTCTTGGTCCCCAGAAAACGATGGATTGGACATGGAGGTAAAGGAGAAATGAGGATTTCTACAAGTATTCCGAAAAGATCACGGATACGATTCGAAAATGGAGACTGAAATTTTACGGACATCTCGTGAGAATGGATGACAACCGCCTGACTGAAAGAATATTTAAAAAATATAATTGAATTGAGGAGGACAACGAAATGGGTGGAGGAGCTTATTGATCCTCAACAGAAAGAAGTTCAGAACTCGAGTAGATGACCACAAATTCCATGAAGAGCAGTGGAAGAACAGGCACAAATTTGTAATATCTGAGGAGCAGAGAAAAATAAGGAGTGAACGGATGAAGAAGTTCCGGGAAGAGAAAAGAAGAAGACTTGCCAGAAGGCACTAAGTTTCACACCAAATTCGGAAGCAAGAAGAATAGACATGAAAACACTTGCAATCATAAAGCAGACACTGACAAAGTCCAAGGTTCAATTCATGGGTTAAACCTCAGAATCTTTTGAAATCAAAACGGGAGTAAAACAGTGACATGCACTCTCACTTTTACTCTTCAACTGCGTCCTTGAAAAAATGATACAAGAAAGGCGCAAACAGAAATTAGTCCTCAAAATTCACCGAACAATCATTTTAGGCAGAGGAAAACTAGCGATAGATTGCCTGGCATTTGTATAGACCTTGCAATCTTAACTCGAGACATTTCAACAGCACGGAATCAGATTCAAATCCTGAAAGGAATTGCAGAAAAAGTCGGCCTTCAGATATCTTTGGAAAAGACAGAATACATGACCTGCAAAAAAACAAGCACCAAAATTCATGGGGACAAAATATAGCAAAAGTAAACGAGTATCACTATTTAACTACCTCGCTGAAACGATAAAGGAAAATTGACTCGAAACAAAAGCCAATTAAATTAGGTGCCAAAATATGGAAATTGCATATCTCCACGCACACAAAACTATGACATTACAAAACAGTCATTAGGTCAGAATGTCTTTTTGGATCAGATATGCTAATTTTGAACAGGAAAGCAGATATTGGAAACATTGAGGAAAAGGAACGCAAAATCATAAAAATAATTCTACGCCTAAAACACACCGACTTAGAGGCAGACAGGAAATCAAACAATACACAAATATTCACGGCGACATTAGAAAATGCAGGCTAAGACTATATGGACATATCAAAAGAATGTATCCAGGCAGACTTAGCAAACAAATAGTCGAGTTCTACGAAAACAGGAGTGAAGCTGAAACAGACAGAATGAAATTGATTGGAGAAATCAAAACCGATTTGAAACAGACAGATGACCAAAACAGGGTAATCTTTAGATCCAAAATTCACAAATGGCAAATTGACTAAGATGAAAGACCAAAGAAGAAGGCTGGAACAACCTGGTCAGAAGAAAGAAGGGAAGCCCTCAGTAAAAGAATGAATGAAGTATGGGCACAAAGGAAGGCATATGCTCGCCTCTAAGTACTTTGCGTAGTCCTAATGGGCTTATTCCCATATAATAATAATAATAATAATAATAATAATAATAATAATAATAATAATAATAATAATAATAATAATAATAATAATAATAATAATAATAATAGATTCGTTATACCCAAACTAAGGACTGCGTTTGAACTTATTAGCACCTTTTTGGGTTTTCCTTTTTTTTTGTAATTTGCTTTACGTCGCACCGACACAGATAGGTCTTATGGCGACGATGGGACAGGAAAGGCCTAGGTGTGGCAAGGAAAAGACCGACGCCTTTATTAAAGTACACTCTTAATTTTTCTGGTGTGAAAATGGGAAACCACGGAAAAACCATCTCCAGGGATGACAACAGTTGGGTCCCGGATCTAAGCTCACAGCTGCGCGCCCCCAACCACACAGCCAACTCGTCCGGTTTTTCTTCTTCTCTTCCCAAACTCTCTTCCTTTTAACGTTGTTCAGCCCATCCTGCACTCAGTCGTGTGTGGCTTACAGGAAATCTGTGTCTGTGAATTAAGGTTCTGAATTTTTTCTATCTTGAATGGCATGTTCATTAGTGCCAATTTAATTTAGGTCTTCACTGGTTTCTTTTAGATAATCATTGCGATTTTTCATTGATAAGGCTAAGTTTCTGTTTTTAGAGGATCGAATCAAGAAGGACAAGTCCACGTACATGGCATTCGTAGATCTAGAAAAGGCATTCGATAATGTTGATTGGACCAAACTATTTATGATTCTGAAGATGATAGGGATCAGATACCGAGAACGAAGAATTATCTACAATCTGTATAAAAATCAGTCTGCAGTGATAAGAAAAAGAAGCAGCAATCCAGAAAGGAGTGAGGCAAGGGTGCAGTTTGTTCCCTCTCCTTTTCAATGTTTACATAGAACAGGCAGTAAAGGAAATCAAAGAGAAATTTGGAAAGGGAATCACAGTCCAAGGAGAGGAAATCAAAACCTTGAGATTTGCCGATGATATTGTTATTTTATCTGAGACTGCAGAAGATCTCGAGAAGTTGCTGAATGGTATGGATGAAGTCTTGGGTAAGGAGTACAAGATGAAAATAAATAAGTCCAAAACAAAAGTAATGGAGTGCAGTCGAACGAAGGCAGGTGATGTAGGAAATATTAGATTAGGAAATGAAGTCTTAAAGGAAGTAGATGAATATTGTTACTTGGGTAGTAAAATAACTAACGATGGCAGAAGTAAGGAGGATATAAAATGCAGACTAGCACAAGCAAGGAAGAGCTTTCTTAAGAAAAGAAATTTGCTCACTTCAAACATTGATATTGGAATTAGAAAGATGTTTTTGAAGACATTCGTGTGGAGCGTGGCATTGTATGGGAGTGAAACATGGACGGTAACTAGCTCAGAAAGAAAGAGAATCGAAGCTTTTGAAATATTGTGTTAGAGAGGAATGCTGAAGGTGAGATGGATAGATCGAATCACGAGTGAAGAGATACTGAATCGAATTGGTGAGAGGAGATCGATTTGGCTAAATTTAACGAGAAGAAGAGATAGAATGATAGGACACATCTTAAGACACCCAGGACTTATTCAGTTGGTTTTTGAAGGAAGTGTAGGTGGTAAGAACGGTATGGGTAGACCAAGGTATGAATATGACAAGCAGATTAGAGCAGATGTGGGATGTAGTAGTTACGTAGAAATGAAAAGGTTAGCACAGGATAGGGTGGCATGAGCTGCATCAAACCAGTCTATGGACTGATGACTCAAACAACAACAACAACAAGGCTAAGTTTAAAATTTTCTTTATGACCCTGTTATTATCCATTCTATATAAGTGGCCATAAAATTGTAATCATCGTATTCTGATTGTATCTGCGATTTTTTTCTGTGACTTGATAGATTTCATGTGATTTCTTTTTCATCCAAATTCCGTTTTCGCATTTTGGTCCTAATATTTTATTGAAGGCTTTTCTTTCTTGTTTTTCGATATTCGATATTTGTCACCAATTATAATAATTTCAGATGCATAAAATGCTTCTGTTTTAACTACAGTACCGGTGAAAAGTTTAGGACCACATTGAAAAATCATGAAGTTCCATCTAGAACCTACAATTTTGCTACTAGACCTCTGTATTTTTTTCCTAAGCTCTTGCATCTAATATGATATACATCGCCTGATTTCAGTGATTTACGCCAAGTATTGTATAAGTTATACAATTTTAAATGTTATAAGGTCACATCAGAAAGTCAACATTTTTGGAAATATTATGTACTGTATCCTCTAATTGGTTTCCAGTATCACCACCAAGATTCTTGTAGAGACTTAGCAATAGTTAGGGGTCATTTTAGTATAAATATGCAAATTCCGAAAAAATGCTGCACCCATTTTTGTGGGTTTATTTTTTTTTCAAAACCAGTGCTGAAATAGTCAATTTTTCCTTGTTCTTGTCATAGGTCTCAGTATGAACTATCGGCATCAGAAACGTATTCTTGGATGCCATCCACAGAGTGCAGATGAAACTATCAGGGCAGATAAGTTTAACGCCGATAGCTCGCACTGAGACCTTGGGCCATACATGAAAAAGGCAAAGAAAAATCAACAATTTTGGCCCTGGTTCAAAAAAATGAAACACGAAAAAGAAACCGGTGCCGGATATTTTCGGAATTTTTATATTTATACTAAAATGGCCCCCACCTATTCCTAAGTCTACAGAAAAATCTTGTTGCTGATACTTGCAACTAATTAGAGTATTCAGTACATTATATTACCAAAATTTTTGATTTTTGTTGTTGTGGCCTGCCAAGAGTTAAAAATTCATAACTTCTACAGTACTTGAACTAACTCAATTAAATTAGGCGACATATATCCTATTAGATGTGAGATATCAGAAAGAAAATTACAGAGGTCTAGTGGCACAATTTTAGGTTCTAGATGACATTTCGTGATTTCTTTATGTGGTCCTAAACATTTGACCGGTACTGTACTGTGTTATTATGTAATTTTGTCTTTCTTGATATAGTTCTTATATTGTATCTGTTCCAAGTAATTTTGTGTGTTTTTTGAAGTTTTGCAATTCTTTCTTTGCTAGCTTGATGATTTAACCCAGCTGGTTCAATAATTTCCCCTAGATACTTAAATTTGTCTACTTGAGCGATATTTCCATATTTGATGCCTAATGGTTGACTGTTAAAAACCTGACGTAGTCCCTTCCATATACTTTGCCTTTTCATAAGAAATTTGGAGTCCCCTTTCATGGAGTTAATAATAATAATAATGTGGCTGATAACTGCAGTGTCACAGAAATCGCAACCGTAGTAAAGTTACAGTCACTTTGAATCTGCTTCCTATGCAGAGTCCATTTAGTTCTCTCTATTGTCACCAGCCCTATAATAGCAGCACTGACGCATAACATGGCTGGCGTGGATCTCCTGGAAATTGCAAGCCGGCGGTATTTTTTTTTTTGCTCTGTTTGTTTCTAGCAGAGAGCAGTTCTTTTTTCCCTCTTTTTTTTCCAATGCAATACAAATAGAGGCGCATCAGCAGCAGATACATTCCGGAACAAATAGCCTTTCACAATGGGGTGATGTAGAGCTGGAAAGGGTTGGATTATGTATGCATATTAGAAGTGTCGCTTACAACACAGTACTGGATGTCCAACACGGGAGTGGGCTCTCTCTGACCTGATAATAATAATAATAATAATAATAATAATAATAATAATAATAATTGTACCGGGCGGTACACCTCTACTCTGTTTATTTAAAAGTTGCGCCAGTTGAAACTCCTCTTCTGGAGGAAGGTTGAACTTTACCTATTCTATTAATTCTCTACTTTCTCAGAAGATGTCACCACGTGGAAAATTTTGAGTTTTTGAACTGTGTCACTTTTGATGTGTTTTTGTTTCGCTTGAAGTAAGAAGTGTGAACTTTCTCTTCTAGAGGACACTACTGAAGATCAACAATAGTGCGACCTAGTGCGGAGTTAAAGAACTATTTTGTTGGAGAAATTTTTATTTCAAGAGTTTGTTCTTTGTTAAATTTCCTTCTGTCATTGTTTAAGTTGGCTGTATACCCCTCTTTTTCCCCTTAGTTTGGATCTAGCCAATCCCGAATTTCTTTAATTAATTTTCCACCAATAATGTGTTTCTTTTTCCTCTATGTAGGGGTTTCTTTTCCCGAACCAATAAAGATTTTGTGGGAGGGTGTTTTCTTTCCCCTAACGCCTAGAATCTTCCGCGAGAGGATATAAACTGCTGATTTTGGGGTCTCCGGGCCACTTCTGTTCCATCTTTCAGTGTATTAAGTACATAGCAGGAGGCGGGAAGCGCCTCTTTCTTCTTCAGCCGTTCAACACCAGGTAATGGCCTATTAATAACTTCTTTTCTTGCTAGGTCGGCAGTTTAACACTCGCGGCGGGTTCGAAGCGTTTCCATCATGTAACCTTTTCCTAAAATGTAATTACTCTTTTCATCTTTTTCTTGTAAAGCTACATATTGGGATAGAGAGTGCTAACCCTCTCGAGCTCCCACTCACATTTGTTTTGAGGTGAACTTATTTTCTCAAACTATTCTTCGTTTATGTAATGTAAAGTGTTCTTCTCTAAGTCACCTCTGTAGTATGGGATTAGCCCTTGCGTTAGCGGCCCAGAGCCAGATTAGGTTTAAAAAAAAACAAAGTGTATTAGGAGTGCAAGATCGCCTCCTCTCAAATTGTTATTTTAGAGGTCATGTAATCAACCTTCTTTTCGTGTAATAGACCTCTGTAGGTTGGGTATTTTACCCCTGTAAATACGTCCTTAGAGGACAGCTTGAAGGTAGAGTTTGGTTTGGCCTTTGAGAGGCTTAAATTTTAAGAGCGGATCGCTCTTTTGAAAATGGAGTGTCATATGCCTCGTGGAGGCTTTTCTGTGTAATTCGGAGCCAGGGGCTCCTAGGGATGAATGGGGTTTTCTGCCCCTCTGTTAAAACTTGTGTTTGTGGTAAAACTGAGCTGATCGCAGAAGTCAGGGCGTGAAGCCCAAAACCTGTAAATATTGTATCTCCCCTTGTTTTGCTACATTGTACCTGCCATGTCTGTTTTGTTTTTGAAAAGAAAATATAACCTAGTTAAATTTTAAATTACTTTTACATTAACTTTGATTCCGTAGTTTTGAAACCCATTCACGCCCGCACCTTCTTACGCCTCTACCTACCGCTAAAACACGGTAACAAGTGGTAGCAGAGCGTGGTTGAATGGGTCTCAATTTAGCCCCTTTTGACGGCTAAACATTGCTTTGATTCGAACTCTAACAATTTTCTCAGTTGCTGGAATTTTTTGAGTTTTTCAAAATTGTTCTGTCATCATGCCCGGCCCTCGCGATGTTCTCCTCCTTAACTACTTGCGCAAAGAGGAGTTGATATATGAGTTAACTATCAGAAACGTTCAATCTGGAGGCACGGTTGCAATAGACACTAACAAGCTTAGAGAGTCCCTTGATTTGCCCATTTCCATCCCCAATTTGGGAGAGAAAGAAATTGATGACTCTCTTTCCACGATTGTCGAGAATATTACTGGGCTAGCATCGGTAGTCAGCTTTTTTGATGAAAACGATCCATCTCCTAATCAAATTAAGCGTGTGCAAGGCAGGCTGTATCACTTTGCAAATAGAGTTAATGATCTGTTGTCTCTAAAGGTGAATGACGTTCAGAGGAAGCAAGCTAATACGCTCCTTGAAACTATTTCTGAATTGTCTAATAAGGTCACTCAATTGCTAACCGGCGAAGCTCCTCCCAAAACTGATCAACCCGCCACGGTGAATGTAGGTAACGAGGAAGAGCCTCCTCAGGGAGAAGTCAATAGGATAACCGTTGCTGCTCAAACTATCTCTGCCCCATCGAACAACGAATCTGAACGCCGTGCGTCATTGAGTAACATCCGCTCTGAATTAACTTCTTTGCCATTGAAACCTTTAACGACTATGTCACCTGGGTTCAGCAGCTTGCCTCATCCATTGGCAATGTTGCTTAGAGGTATCTCTAAGTTTTCCGTCAACACCACCAGTGACGTAATTTCATTTTTAAGATTTCTAGTGGAATTTCAGGATCATGCCCTTGTGTTTTCTCTTTCCCCATGTCAAATTTTGCAAATTATCTATCCTTATGCTATTGGTGTTCTATCTGACAAAATAGTTAGAGCCATCGCTGAGCAATCTTCTATTGAGGATTTCCATGCCCATTTGCTAGCTAACTTCATCCCGGCTAGGGCCAGGTCCTCCCTTATTCAGAAATACTATTATCGGGTACAGCGCTTGGATGAAAACCTGGCAGACTTCATCCAAGATATTAAGTTTTATACTAGGGTGTTTGCTCTCCACTTCCCTGAGGATCAGATCGTGCAAGCTATTGTCGAAGGGATTTCACCACCCTACAGGTCATATTTGTGTTTCGCGGCGTGCCCGCAAACCTTCTCTGAACTGGAAGCATTAGCCGTCTCTGCGGAAGGAGTTAGGTATGCCGATTCCTTGCGTGTGGCGAAAGAACCCCCGCCTTCCTTTAGTAACACTCGGCCTCCACCTCGCCGACCAGTCAATCCCCGTAAATGTTATGCTTGCGGGTCGCCTGACCATCTGCGGAATAAGTGTCCTCTGATCAAGTCAAGTGGGACAAGGAATGGAGCAAGGTCATCACAAGGCTGTTTTAAGTGTGGGGCCTTCTCACATATCGCCAAGAATTGCCCAAACTCAAATAGCACCCCCTCCTGCTCAACTTCTGGTGCAAATTCCAGCTATGCCAATAATAAAAAGTGACTAGTGGCGTCGGCTGAGCCGACTAATCCATCTTCCCGAGACTCAGCCCCTAGTAAACAGGTTGTAAATGCAGAGAACGACCAGCCTTCAAATTCACCTTTTGAATGCCCTAAAGAGTGTCTTAGGATTGCGGCGGATACCCCCGCACCTGTTCCTTTTCTTAAGATTGAGTTAAATAACGAGCCTATAACAGCTCTCTTAGATTCAGGCAGTGTTTGTTCCATTATTTCGGCTGATTGGTATTCTAAATTGAAATCTGTTTGTAAACTCCCTGACTATGTCTCTTCTCCTGTTCAATACGTTTCGGCTAATTCATCTCCATTAGAAATTCTAGGTTCCTTACTGGCCAAAATTCGTGTTTTTAAGTTTACATGGAAAGTTAAATTGTTTGTGGCCAAGCAATTGTCTTGCCCCATTATATTGGGAGCTGACTTTATTTCTCACACTGGTCTTGTGCTCGATCTCCGGTCTAGGTCGTGCACATTCAAATTTGCTTCTAGTTATAAAATCCCACTATTAAGGTGTAATTCTGTATCATGTTCATCTATTTCGCCTACCCAGGATGAGATGTTGTTAGACCTTAGACATCTACCTGAGGAGCAGGCTGATAGTATTCGCAAACTGTGTCAGTCGTTTCCCGAGGTGTTCTCTGATACTCTTGGTGTTACTGACCTTATTGAATACAAAATTGAGGTTACGGATTCGATTCCTGTCCGTTTTCCACCGTATAGGCTATCTCCACCTAAAATGAAGGCTCTGAAAGAAATCATCGATCAGATGTTGAAGGATGGTATTATTAGGCCCTCTAAGTCAGCGTATTCTTCGCCTATTTTTCTAGTCCCGAAACCCCAAGGAGGCTTCAGGCCTGTCATTGATTACAGGGCTCTCAATCGGAAGGTGGTGTTGCAATCTGTGCCCCTTCCCGACCTTCATTCTTGCTTTTCATGGTTTCGTAAGGCCAAGTTCTTCACCATCTTGGACTTGAATCAGGCCTATAATCAAATTCCCCTTGCCGAAGAGTCTAAACATCTTACAGCGTTTGCCACGGACTGGAACTTATACGAATACAACCGCGTGCCTTTCGGGCTCCCCACGGGGGCAGCTGTGCTCACTAGGCTACTAGATAGGGTCTTCTCCGACATCAAATTTGAGTACTTATATCACTACTTGGATGATGTCGTCGTATTTTCCGAGACTTTTGAAGAACATCTAGATCATCTGCGAGAAGTTCTGAATCGCCTTCGTAAGGCTGGGTTAACTGTCAAGTTGTCCAAGGTTGCGTTTGCTAAGCCCTCTATGTCATTCCTAGGGCATATTGTGTCTCCCGATGGGGTAGCTGTCGATCATTCTAGAACACAGGCCATCCGTGATTTTAAACCTCCTAAGGACATCAAAGGTATCGCTAGATTCATTGGTATGGTGAATTTCTTCAGGAAGTTTATTCCTAACTTCGCTAATAGAGCGGCGCCCTTAAACCTTCTTCGTAGGAAAGGCATCAAATTCGAGTGGGGACCTTCTCAACAAGCCGCTTTCGAAGATCTTAAATTAGCTCTCTGTAATGCCCCTGTACTTGCTATGCCTGATTTCTCGAAGAAATTCATCGTCCAAACGGACGCGTCGTCGTCAGCTGTAGCTGCAGTCCTTCTTCAAGAGACTGAACTAGGGAGGCGTCCCATCGCCTATGCATCTAGGACTCTATCGGCTCAAGAAGCCAAGTATTCCATCTATGAACTCGAAGCGTTGGCAGTCTTATTCGCCTTAGAAAAGTTCCGTCTCTATCTGGAACATGTCAAATTCGACCTGGAGACAGATAATCAAGCCTTAAGCTGGGTCTTAGGTAGGCCGCGTCGTACTGGTCGTATAGCCCGTTGGGCCATCCGTATTTCTGCCTTCCAATTTGATGTCAGGCATATTAGAGGTACCGAAAATGTTGTTGCTGATGGACTCAGCCGTATGTTTCATAACGACGTCGAAACCCACGAACCGGTCGACAGTTCATCACCTTCCGAGTCCATACTATCCGAGGTTAATGCCATCCTAACAGATGCTCCCATGCTTTTTAGGGATATTGAGAAATACCAACGTGAAGATCCGACGCTGGCTCCTATAATGGAAACCCTTTCTTCTGGGGAACATGCTGTCCCTTATGTTCTGAGGAATGGTGTTCTATGTTGCCCTTCGAGGCATGATAAGTTGATGAAAGTTGTTGTTCCAGCGGTTCTTGTACCTATGATCTTCAAGTATTATCATGAGACCCCATTAGGAGGGCATCTGGGTATCTTTAAAACTCGTGAAAAGATTCGTGAAATGTTCATCTGGAAAGGTATGGACGGTGAAATCCGTGAACTTGTAAAAGCTTGTAAATCTTGTTTGCTCAGTAAACCCACCATGTCCACTAAAGTAGGCCTTTTGTCTTCTCATCAAGCGTCGCGCCCCATGGAACGCCTGTATATTGATTATGTGGGACCCTTCCCCCAGTCAAAGGGCAATGCCAACAAGTTCATCCTTGTGTGTGTAGATGGTTTTACAAGATTTTCCTGGTTATTTCCGACTAAGCTGGCTACCGCTCAGTCAACCATTACTTGCTTAAATTCTATTTTTGCTTCTTTTGGTCCGTGTCAATATATTGTATCTGATAATGCTAAGGCTTTTACATCTAATTTATTTCGTAAATTCTGTTTTGACTTGTCCATCTCTCATGTAACTACATCTGCTTATTATCCTCAACCATCTCTGGCTGAACGGGTTAACCGTAATCTCAGGTCCGCACTCATTGCCTATCATCATGAAGATCCTTCCAGGTGGGACACGTCCCTGCATTGGATAGCTTTTGCTTTGAATTCGGCTGTTCATGAATCTCACAAGTTTACTCCAGCTTCCTTGATGTTCAAGTTTGTTCCCAACTCGCCGCTCTCTAACCTCTGGTCTTTGAACGACATTCTACCCGAGACAATAGATCCGGATAACATTAAAGATCTTTGGAAGAAGGCTAAAGCCAATCTTAAAGTGTCTCATGAAAAGGTTAGGGAAAGGTATGATCGTGGACGGAGACCCACCACTTTGAAGGTAGGTGACCAGGTTATGGTCAAAAATTTTGTTCCCGCGGGCAAGCTTGCCCCCAGATTTCATGGACCTTGTATCATTCTCGATTTTCTTACGCCGGTTACCTTATTGCTAAGTAATCCAGCCACCGAGAGGATATTTAGAGTTCACCTGTCCCAGGTGAAACCGGTGTAATTTCTGTGTTAACTTGCTTCATATTATTTTGAAAGGATATGAAGGTTATATTTTTTTTGAGTTTCACTTTTAAGGCATTCTGCCCCTTCTGTAATATTTTGGTTTTAGATGTAAGCCTTGTGTAAAACCTGCCCCGAAACGTTAAACTGCCATCCTGTTCTTGCCACGGCCATTACCACGCTCCCGTCTCCTGCTCCACCTTACACTGTGGCTTCATAATAGTAAATGCCATGGATATCTACACGCCGCTGGCCCCTCAACCTCTCCACAAGCCTGTACCCTCAAAGAAGATGATAGTCCAACACAATTCTGCCGCCTAGCTTTAATGTTTCAGCGCCCCCGCAGCCGCGCAGCACCGTGCAGCGACTGGGGAGGGGGATGGGCCCCCTCCTCTCCAGCGAGGACGACATGTGCACGGCGAGCCGGAGCTCTCCTCCCGGCCAAGGCTGATGTGCGGCGCACGACCTGCCACATGCCCGCAGCCTGTATCTGTTCACCGCGGGCGCGGCGTACTTCAACACCTCTGCTCCCCTCATAGTGCGGGCGAGCGGTATCTCAGGGTACTTGAGGGGTCCGAGCGGCCTCCGTTGGACGCAAGCTGCAACGGCCGGTCCGGCCATTCGACTCAATCTACATCAACTACATGGACTGTCACCATAAGCAATAATTACATTTGGGAATTTAACAACAATATTTGGTGGACATTGCAAAACTTTTCTTCACTTTTAAGCATTAAAGGTTTATCTTCAGAAATTCAACTACTACAACAGAAAAACTTTACTGCACCGGCAACAACAAAATTTTGCAATTGCAACCAACCAAATTACTAAAATCTTATAAATGCTTCCGCAATTAATCTTAATATCAACATCAAAACTTGGACCTTATTTTGGAAACAAAGCTTATGTTCTTCTGTGTTACCCCTTGGAGGAACTTTTGGGGGGGGAGGTCTGTACCGGGCGGTACACCTCTACTCTGTTTATTTAAAAGTTGCGCCAGTTGAAACCCCTCTTCTGGAGGAAGGTTGAACTTTACCTATTCTATTAATTCTCTACTTTCTCAGAAGATGTCACCACGTGGAAAATTTTGAGTTTTTGAACTGTGTCACTTTTGATGTGTTTTTGTTTCGCTTGAAGTAAGAAGTGTGAACTTTCTCTTCTAGAGGACACTACTGAAGATCAACAATAGTGCGACCTAGTGCGGAGTTAAAGAACTATTTTGTTGGAGAAATTTTTATTTCAAGAGTTTGTTCTTTGTTAAATTTCCTTCTGTCATTGTTTAAGTTGGCTGTATACCCCTCTTTTTCCCCTTAGTTTGGATCTAGCCAATCCCGAATTTCTTTAATTAATTTTCCACCAATAATGTGTTTCTTTTTCCTCTATGTAGGGGTTTCTTTTCCCGAACCAATAAAGATTTTGTGGGAGGGTGTTTTCTTTCCCCTAACGCCTAGAATCTTCCGCGAGAGGATATAAACTGCTGATTTTGGGGTCTCCGGGCCACTTCTGTTCCATCTTTCAGTGTATTAAGTACATAGCAGGAGGCGGGAAGCGCCTCTTTCTTCTTCAGCCGTTCAACACCAGGTAATGGCCTATTAATAACTTCTTTTCTTGCTAGGTCGGCAGTTTAACACTCGCGGCGGGTTCGAAGCGTTTCCATCATGTAACCTTTTCCTAAAATGTAATTACTCTTTTCATCTTTTTCTTGTAAAGCTACATATTGGGATAGAGAGTGCTAACCCTCTCGAGCTCCCACTCACATTTGTTTTGAGGTGAACTTATTTTCTCAAACTATTCTTCGTTTATGTAATGTAAAGTGTTCTTCTCTAAGTCACCTCTGTAGTATGGGATTAGCCCTTGCGTTAGCGGCCCAGAGCCAGATTAGGTTTTAAAAAAAACAAAGTGTATTAGGAGTGCAAGATCGCCTCCTCTCAAATTGTTATTTTAGAGGTCATGTAATCAACCTTCTTTTCGTGTAATAGACCTCTGTAGGTTGGGTATTTTACCCCTGTAAATACGTCCTTAGAGGACAGCTTGAAGGTAGAGTTTGGTTTGGCCTTTGAGAGGCTTAAATTTTAAGAGCGGATCGCTCTTTTGAAAATGGAGTGTCATATGCCTCGTGGAGGCTTTTCTGTGTAATTCGGAGCCAGGGGCTCCTAGGGATGAATGGGGTTTTCTGCCCCTCTGTTAAAACTTGTGTTTGTGGTAAAACTGAGCTGATCGCAGAAGTCAGGGCGTGAAGCCCAAAACCTGTAAATATTGTATCTCCCCTTGTTTTGCTACATTGTACCTGCCATGTCTGTTTTGTTTTTGAAAAGAAAATATAACCTAGTTAAATTTTAAATTACTTTTACATTAACTTTGATTCCGTAGTTTTGAAACCCATTCACGCCCGCACCTTCTTACGCCTCTACCTACCGCTAAAACACGGTAACAATAATAATAATAATAATAATAATAATAATAATAATAATAATAATAATAATAATATAGAAACCGCTAGAGCTCAAGTTGAAATTTTAAAGGAAATTGCCGAACAAACTGGTTTGCAGATATCGTTTGAGAAAACAGAAGTAATGACTAACATCAAAGAGGCTCTACCAAAACTCCATACAAAATACGGCGACATCACCCGAGTAGACAAATTCAAATACCTGGGTGAGATCATCATGAAAAATGGACTGGACAAAGAAGCACTTCAGGAGCGAGTACGCAAACTGGAAATAGCCTACCAAACATCCCGCACAATCTACAACAAAAAATGCCTTTCCCAAAACACCAAGATACGTCACTATGAAACAGTTCTGAAGCCAGTAGTTCTATATGCAGCCGAAACCCTGTCTCTAAATGCCAACAAAGGACTCCTTGAAGAACTGGAGAAAAGAGAACGCAAAATTGTGAGAGGAATCTTGGGATCAAAGTACAGAAATGGAATCCATCAAAAGAGATCCAACAAGGAAGTCTACAGCAAAATAGAGAAAATTACCGACACAATGAGAAAAAGACAGGCACGATTTTACGGTCATCCGAAAAGAATGGACGGAAGAAAGTTAACTAAAGAAATCTTTCACTTTTTTGATTCAAACCCCAAAACCACAATTCCCTGGTTTAGAAATACCAAAGAAGACCTGCAAAAGCTACATATCTCAGCTGAAGACGCCCTTAACAGAGATCTCTTCCGCAAGAAAATATTGACGAACGGGCTAAACCGAGACGAGCAACCGAAGAGAAGACACGGTGCCCCTTGGACAGAGGAGCGTAAGCAGGCCCACTCACAAAGAATGAGGGAAATTTGGGCTCTAAAGAATTCCAAGTTCAGTGTCAAATGCAACAAGACTTAACGTGGTCCTTGATGGCCCCAGCGAATTATATATATATATATCAGGCAGGTTTCAGAAAAGAAAGATCATGTGTAGAACAAATTTTTAATCTCAAGACCATCTTACAAATAAGAAAAACCAGACGAACTGTGACATTTTTTGTAGATTTAAGAAAAAAAAGCATGATTCTTTAGACAAAGAAACACTTTTTGATGCGCTGGAGGAGTTTAAAGTAGATAAGAAAACAAGAAATTTGATGAGACAGACACTGATCGACACCTCCTCGAAAGTGAAATTCTTCCGTGAAATGTTTGGACGTTGGATATTCAGAGCGGGAGATGGCTTATCTCCGCTAATATTTAAGCTTGTGCTAGAGAAAGTAGTCCGAATCTGGGAAAAGGAAACAAAAGCGATTAATATCGGCCTTCGCAGATGATCTGAAAAATCTATCAAATTCAGTACCTGGAACAACTTCATGGAACTGCATCCAAAACTGGACTCCAAATCTTGGATGATAAAACCCGATATGTGGAAGGATCTCCTCGATAATTAGACGAACATTATCTGGCAAAATCTCTCAGGTAAATTTCAAATACTTGGGGGAAGTCATCCAGCCATTACCGTTAAATCGTGTAGCAAACGAAGAGAAAATTTCTAAATTACAAAATGCCAATGGAACAGTACGACACAAAATCAATATCTCGGAACGCTAAATTAAAACACTAACACAGTACTTATACGCATCAGAAACCTTGATCATTGGAGACCGATCACTCATTAAAACTTAAGAAAAACAAGAAAGGAAAATCCTTCGGGAAATCATTGGCCCACTATGGATGGGAGTGTGGATGAAAAGGACGTCTCCAGCATTCTGAGAAAATTTCGAACTCTATTAGGGAAAGATGGTTGAAATTTTGTGGACAATTCAAAGAAAAGACAATGAATGACTTACTAAAAAGATATTTGATCATGCATCCTCACTAAAGTCAAGAATAGTTGGATTATCGAAATTGAAAAAGACCTTCAAGTAATCATCATGACAGCTGAAATGATATGGGATAGGCCTAGCTTTAGAGCGTTGGTGAACGAACTTCATTTTGCTAGAGACCCACCCAGTTTTTGGACCTAAGAAAAATCATAGCGAGAGGATGAAGAGATTCTGCGAAGAGAAAACAAATCCATCTGCTAAATCGTTCTTCTTAGTTGGGCATAACTTGTGAAAAAAATTGCAATCATTATTATTCAACTCAGTTTATCATATCTATTATTTCAGGAGTATAGATCACTTTTGCGGCGCTCACAGGTAATCGATCCTGACAAATGAGCATTCAAAAGAAAGAGAATAGACATATTAGCAGTGAATATCTGCACTCTCATTTCATAAATATCGAAAATTTCTTTAAAAAGCGAGTTTAGATATTTGTACGAAGTGTGCGATTTGCAAATACTATTACCGTAGGAAAATACGCGTCATCATTGCCGTCCACTTCACATTTTGTCCGCTGGGACGCCTGTTTTATGTCATTATAATATGCTGTTGAACAGTTAAGAAAAGAATGATAGTAAAACCAAAAATTACTTCCGGAACGTTCGTGAGTATAATAATGTACTTGCTTTTGCTTCCGTTCAAGTGGATACCATAAATCAAAAGTGGTGAGTAAGACTGTGTAATATTGTACTGATTTGTGTATCCCTTACTTCAGCAGGGGCTACTCCAACACACGGTTTCTGAACATGCGAGATTTCTCGCACGGGTCCCCTAGTTTTAATTATCTGCACAATCTTAGTTATCTTAGTTATAAATAGAGCCCGAATTTTGATGCATTAATAGGTTAGAATGCAAATTTACTGAAGCGAGTAGCAAGTATAGTCTACCTTCACAACGATTATGCTATGGGGTTTGCATAAATATTAGGGATACGGCCCATCAGAACCCCTATAATTTATGTTACTCTTGCAACATTATGGAAGAGCGGGTGGCCGACACTTCCTACTAAACAAATTAGTTTGAAATCTAACCTGTTACTGCATAAAAATCCGGGCTTTAGTTATAAAATTTGCATCTGCTGTAATTTACATGAACTAACTGCCCATGTGCTTGTCAGCAAATGGCATTAATTATAATTCATTAGATCAGAATTTGTTTGGTATTAACTTACCTGTTAGGTAATAACAATTATATTAAAATCTATAGAATTCTTTAGAGTTTAATTATTTTTAACATATTTCACATTTAAATTCTTTATGTCAAGTCCCTGAGTATTGCTGTATTCAGTCCATACACTAGTTTGATGCAGCTCTCCATACCAACCTATCCTGTGGTAAATTTTTCATGTCTACGTAACTACTACATCCTACATCTGCTTGCCATATTCATACCTTGGTCTACCTCTACCGTTATTACCGCTTACACTTCCCTCAAAAGCCAACTGTACAAGTTCTGGGTCTCGTAAGATGTGTTCTTTCATTCTATCTCTTCTTCTTGTTAAATTTAGCCTAATCGTTCTCCCCTCATCGATTCGATTCAGACCCTGATTCGATCTATCCATCTCACCTTCAGGATTCTTCTGTAACACCACATTTCAAGAGCTTCCGTTCTCCTTCTGTGTGTGCTAGTTATCGTCCATGTTTCACAATGCCACGCTCCACTACGTATATCCTATTGTTATGGTTCCAACTGTTTGATTTCACTATATACCGCTTTCTGTATTTCAGTGCCGAGTGGAGTGGCTCAGGCGATTGAGGCGCTGACCTTCTGACCCCAACTTGGCAGGTTCGCTCATGGTTCAGTCCGGTGGTATTTGAAAGTACTCAAATACGTCAACCTCATGTTGCTAGATTTACTGGCACGTGAAAGAACTCTTGCGTGACTAAATTCTGGCATCTCGGCGGTTACGACAAACTGTAAAAGTAGTTAGTGGGACGTAAAATCAATGACATTATTTTATTTCAGTGAGTCTTGTAATGAAAATATACTTCGGTTTTATACAGGTTTGTAATTCTTGATTACATGTTCCTACTGCGATTTAGCTGTATTTTTAAAAATAATAGCCTGCCTCTTAGCCGGAGACCCCGGGTTCGATAACCGGCCAGGTCAGGGATTTTCACCTGCATATGAGGACTTGTTCGAGGTCCACTCAGCCTACGTGATTACAATTGGGGTGCTATCGGAAGGTGAGATAGCGATCCCGGCCAACAAAACCAAGAATAACGCCCGAGAGGATTCGTCGTGCTGACCACGTGATACCTCGTAATCTGGAGGCTTTCGGGATGGACAGTGGTCGCTTAGTAGGCCATCACCCTTAGGGACTGTTGCACCATGGGTTTGATTTTTTTGAATAACAATACATTTTGTGCTATTTGCAAGTTTTACAGTATGAAAATTCCCATGTTTAATAATTAAAGCCCGGATTTTCATGCGGTAATAGGTTAGATTGCAAACTAATTTGGTTAGTGCGAAATGTCGGCCACCGGCTCTTCCATAATGTAGAAAGAGTAACATAAATTATAGGGGTTCTGATGGGCCGTGCCCCTAATGTTTATGCAAACCCCATAGCATAATGGTTGTGAAGGTAGACTATACTTACTTCTCGCTTCAGTAAGTTTGCATTCTAACCTATTAATGCATAAAATTCCGGGCTCTATTAATAATTTTGACGTACTGTATTAATGCTGTTTTCGTTTTAATGTAGTATTAGTATAGTTCTCATGCACTGGCAGAACCTTAAACCATAGTTCGTTGTTTTCCTCCACGACGACAATTTTTTGCTTTCTGATGTGCAATTTAAGCAATTGTCCCCTTCGAATATTATGCGAATAAATTATTTTAAAAACAAAATTAACATAGTCAATACGTGTAAATATTTAGGAATAACCACGCAGAGTGGAGGGATAGTGTTCATGGAACACATCACCGAGAGAATCTTAGCTGGGATATTGACAATCAACAGCATCAAGTACTTAAACCAGATCTCTATTGACACCGCAAGGATTTTGTTTCGTGTTAAAATAACACCTGTGTTTACATATGGAATGGAACTCATTTTGCACTGTCTTATCAAACAGGAGCCAACGGCCGTAGCCGTGTTGAAACACCGGATCCCGTGAGATCTCCGAAGTTAAGCAACATTGGGCCTGGTCAGGAGTTGGATGGGTTGCCACGCGCTGTTGGTGGGGGGTAAGGGAATGGAGGAGCGGAAAGGAACTGGCCACCCTACAGCACGTAAACTCCGGCTCAGGAACACCTCTGTGGAGTTTCGGACCTGCCTTCGGGCAGAATAACCCTTACCTACCCTATCAAACAGGACTTAAAAGAGTTGGAGAAGGTAAAAGCGATCTACCTAAAAGATTTCTTAGTGTATCAAAATTCACCCCATCACGTTTAGTGTATGAAATGACAAGAGAAAACTTCTTTTCTGAAGATCTTCGGATTCAGACGCATCTGCCTTGCGCTACGAGCTATGGAGACCTCTTGGACGAACTGAAGAGGAAGATAGAAGAAATATAGGAAGAAGTCTACTCTACTGATGCGATGACAACGGCAGAGTGACCCGCTTTGCCAACGTAAGACGTATTATGTAGCAGATCTGCACGTGTGGTGTGACAAGCGATGCGGTAGATATCACATCTGTCATGTCCTTGACGAAAGTAAGTAAACATTATTATTAAAACACTTTGAAAATCACTAACAGGGTTTTGGGAGTGAAAAGTAATCAGGAACTGATGACCATGACCTGAGCAAACCCTGGTATATGGACGTGACAGCGAGGAAGGTAGTAACGATTTTAGCTCTAGTCCAGTAGTTAATGAACTAGAGAACGAGGAAGTTGTGGAAAATTAATTATCGTCTCTGTGTTTCTTGGCTCGAACTTTAACTTGTCTTTTTATTGCCCTTCCTTCCTCGCTACACCACTTCTTTCCAATTACCTCTCCTTCTTGGAATAAGGCACGCTCGCCTCGCTCGCACCTTCTATATTTTATCATCACTCTCATTTAATCCAACATTCAGTTTACACGGAGCGAAAGTTTACTCACTTAGAAATATCTCACCCGAACGGCGAGACCGCACATACAGTACATCTTACTCGTGGCTGGCTCTGTGGAGTGATTTGGTTCCGTAAGTCTTATAATTGAAAATCCTGAGCCTCTTTCCAGTCATTCGACGACGTCAGCAATGGAATGAATGAAGTCTCCGTCTAGCGGCGAAGTGTTTGCCAGTGAATTGAACAATTGAAAAGGAGTCGCACGAGCCTGAAGGTTTAGGAAAGATCCGGGCGTCCATCTGCAGACGTAACTGATGTCAATATTGAACATGTACAACATATGATTCTGGATAACAAACGAGTGACTGTTGATTCGTGGCAAACCATATGCTCATTAGCCATGGTTGTGTACATGAAATCATGCATAACAGGCTTAACTTTCACAAATCCTCTTCGACTTGAGTTCCAAAACAATTAAGAGCAGAAACGCAGTCGTGTGATAAAATGCCAGCACCTACTGGACCGTCATGTTAACGTTTCTGAAACGGATCATCACTGGAGATGAAACATGGATTCACCACCTCGAACCAGAGAGGAAACGTCTTCTATGAATGTCCACTCCTGGTACACCCTCAGACAAATAAATAAATAAATAAATAAATAAATAAATAAATAAATAAATAAATAAATAAATAAATAAATAAATAAATAAATAAATAAATAAATAAATAAATAAACAAATAAACAAACAAACAAACAAACAAACAAACAAACAAACAAACAAACAAACAAACAAACAAACAAATAAATAAATAAATAAATAAATAAATAAATAAATAAATAAATAAATAAATAAATAAATAAATAAATACATAAATAAACGATGTTCTAACTTGCTGCAAACAGAGAGTGGTGTGACCATCTTCGTCGCAACAGCGCAAGCTGTACTGATCTCATAACGCTGAAACATACCACAGACGTAGACAACGGTGCCATCTAGTGGCTGGTGAGCACATAACGCCATAGAGCCAACCTAAAGACAATTATAGCAAAATCGCTGTTACTTATTGACTTGCCCTCGTACATGGACGAGTACTGGATGCCATGGTTACAGTGATGCCTAGAAATTCATATATCTGGTCTGAAAGTGGGGAACCACGGAAAACAATCTTTAGGGCTGCCAAGAGTGGGGTCCGAAACCCACTAATTCCGGAATGCAAACTCACAGGCCAGCTCCCTGGGCCGTGGAGTGGTGCACCCCTGCATAACGTAAGAGGCTACTAAGAGGGGACAACCAAAGAAGCTCTCTCGTATTATAAACTTAAAAACATATCCATGAAGCCACGCTTTCCCGAGTAGCGGTGACATTTTGCCAGGGACTTTTCTTCTCTCCAAGGGAACAATCCATTCCTCAAGTCGCTTGCACTGTGCGCTGTTTTTATCTCATAACGTTTATTTCCATATTGTTCGACGCTTACACTGTAAGATGTATTCTCCTTGTTACCGTTTTTGGTGGTAGGTAGAGGTGTAAGAAGGTGCGGGCGTGAATGGGTCTCAAACTACGGAATCAAAGTTAATGTAAAACTTAACAAGGTTATATTTTCTTTTCAAGATTAAGTGATAACAAAAGAACAGGTATTTAGTAGCCGAAACACAATTTGAAATGTACAATTACAGGGATTACAGAATTTGGGCTTCGAGCCCTGAGTTCACAATTCTTGAGCAACTAGCCCAACTTTCCGATATACAAATTTTAACAAAGGGGCAGAAAACCCCAATCAAACCCTGGAGCACTTGCTCCAAATTACACAGTAAAGCCTCCTCGAGGCATACAACACTCCGTTTCCAAAAGAGCCACTCGCTCTTTAATTTAAGCCTCTCCCAGGCCACACCAAACTCCACCTTCAAGCTGTCCTCAACGGACATAAACACAGGGGTGACATACCCAATCTACTGAGGTCTATTAAATGAAAAGCCGGTTAATTAAATGACCTCTAAAACAATTTGAGAGGAGGCGAACTTGCACTCCTAATACACTAGATTAAGACATACTTGGCGCTAGGCCGTTAATACAAGGGCTAATCCCATACTACAGAGGTGACTTAAGAAAAAAACAATTTACATTACATTACGGAAGAATTGGTTGAGAAAATAAGTTCACCTCAAGACAATGTGAGTGGGAGCTCGAGAGGGATAGCACTCTCTATCCCAGTATGTAGCTTTACAGGAGAATAGATGAAAAGAGAAGTTACATTTTAGGAAAAGGTTACATAGTGGAACGCTTAGAACCCGCCCCGAAAGTTAAACTGCTGAGCTAGCAAAGAAAGAAGTTATTAATCGGCCATTACCTTATTGCTGACCGCTGCCGAGGAAAGAGGCGCTTCCCGCCTCCTGCTATGTACTTAATACACTGAAAGATGGAACAGAAGTGGCGCAGAGACCCAAAAATCAGCAGTTTATATCCTCTCGCGGAAGGTTCTAGGCGTTAGGGGAAAGAAAACACCCTCCCACAAACTCTTTATTGGGTAGGACCCCGCAACAGATTCAAGTTGGGGGGAAGATACACCAGATTGGTCAGAAATTAATAGAAGAAATTCGGGATTGGATACATTCATAACAAGGGGAAGAAAGGGGTAAATATTGCCAACTTAAACAATGACAGAAAGAAATTTAACAAAGAACAAACTCTTGAAATTAAATTTTCTCCAAAAAAAAATAGTTCTTTGACTCCGCACTAGGTTGCACTATTGTAGATCTTCAGTAGTGTCCTCTAGAAGAGAAAGTTCACACTTCTTACTTAAAGCGAAACAAAAACACATCAAAAGTGACACAGTTCTAAAACTCAAAATTTTCCACGTGGTGACATCTTCTGAGAAAGTAGAGAATTAATAGCGTAGATAAAGTTCAGACTTCCTCCAGCAGAGGAGTTTCAACTGGCGCACATTTTAAATTAGCGGAGTGGAGGTGTACCGCCCGGTACAGACCTCCCCCCCCCCAAAAGTTCCTCCAGGGATGACACATGAAGTCAGTTTGAAACAAGTTCCAAGTTATGATGTGAATATGAAGATAGATTGCAGAAGCATTTATGAGATTTTCTAAATTTAGTTTGTTTCAGTTTCAAAATTTTGTTGTTGCAGGTGAAGTATAGTCTTTAAGTTTGTAGAAGTAGAATTCTGAAGATAAATTTTTAATACTTAAAAGTGATGAAGAATTTTACAATGTCCACCAAATATTGCTGTAGAATCCCCAAGTGTAGTCATTACTTATAGTAACTGTTCATGTAGTAGAGGTTAATGAAGTTGGATGGCCAGACCGGCCGTTGCAGCTTGCGTCCAAAGGAGGCCGCTCGGACCCCTCAAGTACCCTGAGATACCGCTCGCCCGCACTATGAGGGGAGCAGAGGTGTTGAAGCACGCCGCGCCCGCGGTGAACATATACAGGCTGCGGGCAAGTAGCAGGTCGTGCGCCGCACATCAGCCTTGGCCGGGAGGAGAGCTCCGGCTCGCCGTGCACATGTCGTCCTCGCTGGGGCCGAGGGGGCCCGTCCTCGAACCCAGCCGCGGCACAGCGCCGCGCGGCTGCGGGGGCACTGAAACATAAAGCTAGGCGGCAGAATTGTGTTGGACCATCATCTTTTTTGAGGGCACAGGCATTATGGAGAGGTTGAGGGGCCAGCGGCGTGTAGATATCCATGGCATTTAATATTATGAAGCCACAGTGAGTATTGGAGCAGGAGACGGGAGCGTAGTAATGGCCGTGGCAAGGACAGGATGGCAGTTTAACAATCGGGGGAGGTTTACAAGAAATGCTTACATATAAAACAAAATATTATAGAAGGAGCAGAATGCCTTAAGAGTGGAACTCAAAAAAAATATAACCATCATATTCCTATCAAATTATATGAAGCAAGTTGACACAAAATTTACACCGGTTTCACCTGGGACAGGTGAACCCTAAATATCCTCTCGGTGGCTGGATTACTTACTAACAATGTAACCGGTGTGAGAAAATCGAGAATGATGCATGGCCCATGAAATCTGGGGGCAAGCTTGCCCGCAGGAACAAAATTTTTGACCATTACTTGGTCACCTACCTTTAAAGGGGTGGGTCTCCGTCCACGATCATACCTTTCCCTAACCTTTTCATGAGATACTTTAAGATTAGCTTTAGCCTTCTTCCAAAGATCTTTAATGTTGTCCGGATCTATTGTCTCGGGCAGAATGTCACTCAGAGACCAGAGGTTAGAGAGCGGCGTGTTGGGAACAAACTTAAACATCAAAGAGGCTGGAGTAAACTTGTGAGATTCATGAACCGCCGAATTCAAAGCAAAAGCTAACCAATGCAGGGACGTGTCCCACCTGGAATGATCATCATGATGATAGGCAATCAGTGCGGACCTGAGATTACGATTAACCCGTTCAGCCAGAGATGGTTGAGGGTAATAAGCAGAAGTAGTTACATGAGAGATGGATAAGTCAAAACAGAATTTACGAAATAAATTAGATGTAAAAGCCTTAGCATTATCAGATACAATATATTGGCACGGACCAAAAGAAGCAAAAATAGAATTTAAGCAAGTAATGGTAGACTGAGCGGTAGCCAGCTTAGTCGGAAATAACCAAGAAAATCTGGTAAAACCATCTACACACACAAGGATGAACTTGTTGGCATTACCCTTTGACTGGGGGAAGGGTCCTACATAATCGATATACAGGCGTTCCATGGGGCGCGACGCTTGATGCGAAGACAAAAGGCCTACCTTGGTGGACATGGTGGGTTTACTGAGCAAACAAGATTTACAAGCTTTTACAAGTTCACGGATTTCACCGTCCATACCTTTCCAGATGAACATTTCACGAATCTTTTCACGAGTTTTAAAGATTCCAAGATGCCCTCCTAATGGGGTCTCATGATAATACTTGAAGATCATAGGTACAAGAACCGCTGGAACAACAACCTTCATCATCTTGTCATGCCTCGAAGGGCAACATAAAACACCATTCCTCAGAACATAAGGGACAACATGTTCCCCAGAAGAAAGGGTTTCCATTATCGGAGCCAGCGTCGGATCTTCACGTTGGTATTTCTCAATATCCCTAAAAAGCATGGGAGCATCTGTTAAGATGGCATTAACACCAGATAGTATGGACTCGGAAGGTGATGAACTGTCGACCAGTTCGTGGGTCTCGAGGTCGTTATGAAACATACGGCTGAGTCCAACAGCAACAACATTTTCGGTACCTCTGATATGTCTAACATCAAACTGGAAGGCGGAAATACGAATAGCCCAGCGGGCTATACGACCAGTACGACGCGGCCTACCTAAGACCCAGCTTAAGGCTTGATTATCTGTCTCCAGGTCGAATTTGACATGTTCCAGATAGAGACGGAACTTTTCTAAGGCAAATAAGACTGCCAAACCTTCGAGCTCATAGATGGAATACTTGGCTTCTTGAGCCGACAATGTCCTAGACGCATAGGCGATGGGGCGCCTCCCTAGTTCAGTCTCTTGAAGAAGGACTGCAGCTACCGCTGATGACGACGCGTCGGTTTGGACGATGAATTTCTTCGAGAAATCAGGCATAGCAAGTACAGGGGCATTACAAAGTGCTAATTTAAGGTCTTCAAAAGCGGCTTGTTGAGAAGGTCCCCACTCGAATTTGATGCCTTTCCTACGAAGAAGGTTTAAGGGCGCCGCTCTATTAGCGAAGTTAGGAATAAACTTCCTGAAGAAATTCACCATACCAATGAACCTGGCGATACCTTTAATGTCCTTGGGAGGTTTGAAATCACGGATGGCCTGGGTTCTAGAATGATCGACTGCTACACCATCAGGTGACACAATATGCCCTAGGAAAGACATAGAGGGCTTAGCAAAGGCAACCTTGGACAACTTAACCGTTAACCCAGCCTTACGAAGGCGGTCGAGAACTTCTCGCAGATGATCTAGATGTTCTTCAAAAGTCTCTGAAAATACGACGACATCATCCAAGTAGTGATATAAGTACTCAAATTTGATGTCGGAGAAGACCCTATCTAGTAGCCTAGTGAGTACAGCTGCTCCCGTGGGGAGCCCGAAAGGCACGCGGTTGTATTCGTATAAATTCCTGTCCGTGGCAAACGCTGTAAGATGTTTAGACTCTTCGGCAAGGGGAATTTGATTATAGGCCTGATTCAAGTCCAAGATGGTGAAGAACTTGGCCTTACGAAACCATGAAAAACAAGAATGAAGGTCAGGAAGGGGCACAGATTGCAACACCACCTTCCGATTGAGAGCCCTGTAATCAATGACAGGCCTGAAGCCTCCTTGGGGTTTCGGGACTAGGAAAATAGGCGATGAGTACGCCGACTTAGAGGGCCTAATAATACCATCCTTCAACATCTGATCGATGATTTCTTTTAGAGCCTTCATTTTAGGTGGAGATAGCCTATAAGGTGGAAAACGGACAGGAATCGAATCCGTGACCTCAATTTTGTATTCAATAAGGTCAGTAACACCAAGAGTATCAGAGAACACCTCGGGAAACGACTGACACAGTTTGCGAATACTATCAGCCTGCTCCTCAGGTAGATGTCTAAGGTCTAACAACATCTCATCCTGGGTAGGCGAAATAGACGAACATGACACAGAATTACACTTTAATAGAGGGATATTACAATTAGAGGCAAATTTGAAAGTGCAAGACCTACTCTGAAGATCAAGCACAAGACCAGTGTGGGAAATGAAGTCCGCTCCCAATATAATGGGGCAAGACAAATGCTTGGCCACAAACAATTTAACTTTCCATTAAAACTTAAAAATACGAATTTTGACCAGTAAGGAACCTAGAATTTCTAATGGAGATGAATTAGCCGATACGTATTGAACAGGAGAAGAGACATAGTCAGGAAGTTTACAAACCGTTTTCAATTTAGAATACCATTCAGCCGAAATAATCGAACAAACACTTCCTGAATCTAAGAGAGCTGTTATAGGCTCGTTATTTAACTCAATCTTAAGAAAAGGAACAAGTGCGGGGGTATCCGCCGCAATCCTAAGACACTCTTTGGGACCTTCAAAAGATGAATTTGAAAATTGCTCGTTCCCTGAAGTTACAACCTGTTTACTAGGGGCTGAGTCTCGGGAAGATGGATTAGTCGACTCAGCCGAAGCCACTAGTCACTTTTTATTATTGGCATAGTTGGAATTTGCACCGGAAGTTGAGCAGGAGGGGGTGCTATTCGAGTTTGGGCAATTCTTGGCGATATGTGAGAAGGCCCCACACTTAAAACAGCCTTGTGATGACCCGGCTCCATTCCTCGTCCCACTTGACTTGATCAGTGGACACTTGTTGCGCAGATGGTCAGGCGACCCGCAAGCGTAACATTTACGGGGATTGACTGGTCGGCGAGGTGGAGGCCGAGTGTTACTAAAAGAAGGCGGGGGTTCTTTCGCGACACGCAAGGAATCGGCGTATCTAACTCCTTCCGCTGAGACGGCCAATGCTTCAAGTTCAGAGAAACTTTGCGGGCACGCCGCGAAACACAAATATGACCTATAGGGATGTGAAATTCCCTCTACAATAGCCTGTACAATCTGATCTTCAGGAAAATGAAGGGCAAACACCCTAGTATAAAACTTAATGTCTTGTATGAAATCAGCCAAGTTCTCATCCAATCGCTGTACACGATAATAGTACTTCTGAATCAGGGATGACCTCGCGCGGGCGGGAATAAAATTTGCAAGCAAGTGTGCATGAAAATCTTCAATAGATGACTGTTCGGCTATGGCTCTTACTATTTTATCAGAGAGAATACCAATAGCATAAGGATAGATGATTTGCAAAATTTGACATGGAGAGAGAGAAAACACAAGGGCATGATCCTGAAATTCAACCAGAAATCTTAAAAATGAAATTACTTCACTGGTGGTATTAACAGAAAACTTAGAAATGCCTCTGAGCAACATTGCCAATGGATGAGGCAAGCTGCTAAACCCAGGTGACATAGTAGGTAAAGGTTTCAATGGCGAGGAAGTTAATTCAGAACGGATGTTACTCAATGATGCACGACGTTCAGATTCGTTGTCCAATGGGGCAGAGATAGTTTGAGCAGCGATGGTTTTCCTATTTACTTCTCCCTTAGCAGGTTCTTCCTCGCTACCTACATTCACTATGGTGGGCTGATCAGATTTGGGAGGAACTTCCCCAGTTAACAATAGAGTGACCTTACTAGATAATTCGGAAATATTTTCCAGGAGCGTACTAGCTTCCTTCCTCTGAACGTCATTCAGTTTTAGAGACAACAGATCGTTAACCCTATTCGAAAAATGATATAGCCTGCCTTGCACACGCTTAATTTGATTAGGAGACGGATCATTTTCATCAAAAAAACTAACTACAGAAGCTAGCCCAGTAATATTCTCGACGATCGTGGAAAGAGAGTCATCAATTTCTTTCTCTCCAAAATTGGGGATGGAAATGGGCAAATCTAGGGACTCTCTAAGCTTGTTAGTGTCTACTGCAACCGTGCCTCCAGATTGCACATTTCTGATAGTTAATTCATAGTGTTACCGTGTTTTGGTGGTAGGTAGAGGTGTAAGAAGGTGAGGGCGTGAATGGGTCTCAAACTACGGAATCAAAGTTAATGTAAAATTTAACAAGGTTATATTTTCTTTTCAAGATTAAGTAATAACAAAGAACAGGTACTTAGTAGCCGAAACACAATTTGAAATGTACAATTACAGGGGTTACAGAGTTTGGGCTTCGAGCCCTGAGTTGACAATTCTTGGGCAACTAGCCCAACTTTCCGATATACAAATTTTAACAAAGGGGCAGAAGACCCCAATCCAACCCTGGAGCACTTGCTCCAAATTACACAGTAAAGCCTCCTCGAGGCACACAACACTCCGTTTCCAAAAGAGCCACTCGCTCTTTAATTTAAGCCTCTCCCAGGCCACACCAAACTCCACCTTCAAGTTGTCCTCAACGGACATAAACACAGGGGTAAAATACCCAATCTACTGAGGTCTATTAAATGAAAAGCGGTTTAATTAAATGACCTCTAAAACAATTTGAGAGGAGGCGAACTTGCACTCCTAATACACTTTGATTTTAAGACCTACTTTGGCTCTTAGGCCACTGATGCAAGGGCTAATCCCATACTACAGAGGTGACTTAGGAAAGAACAATTTGTTTTACGTTATCGAAGAATAGGTTGAGAAAAATAAGTTCACCTCAAAACAATATGAGTGGGAGCTCGAGAGGGTTAGCACTCTCTATCCCAGTATGTAGCTTTACAAGAGAATAGAGGAAAAGAGTAGTTACATTTTAGGAAAAGGTTACATGGTAGAACGCTTCGCACCCGCCCCGAAAGTTAAACTGCTGAGCAAGAAAAGAATGAATTTATTAATCGGCCATTACCTTATTGTTGACCGCTGCCGAAGAAAGAGGCGCTTCCCGCCTCCTGCTATGTACTTAATACACTGAAAGATCGAACAGAAGTGGCCCGGAGACCCTAAAATCAGCAGTTTATATCCTCTCGCGGAAGGTTCTAGGCGTTAGGGGAATGAAAACACCCTCCCTCAACGTTTTTATTGGATAGGACCCCGCAACAGATTCAAGTTGGGGGAAGATACCCCAGATTGGTCAGAAATTAATTAAAGAAATTCGGGATTGGTTAAATACAAAACAAGGGGAAAAGAGAGGGGTATACAGCCAACTTAAACAATGACAGAAAGAAATTTAACAAAGAACAAACTCTTGAAATTAAATTTTCTCCAAAAAAATAGTTCTTTGACTCCTCACTAGGTTGCACTATTGTTGATCTTCAGTAGTGTCCTCTAGAAGAGAAAGTTCACACTTCTTACTTCAAGTGAAACAAAACCACATCAAAAATGACACAGTTCAAAAACTCAAAATTTTCCACGTGGTGACATCTTCTGAGAAAGTAGAGAATTAATAGCGTAGATAAAGTTCAGCCCTCCTCCAGCAGAGGAGTTTCAAAAGGCGCACATTTTAAATTAGCGGCGTGGAGGTGTACCACCCGGTACAGACCTCCCCCCCCAAAAGTTCCACCAGGGGTGACACATGAAATTGTTTGAAAACAAAGTCCAAGTTTTGATGTTGATATTAAAATAAATTGCAGAAGTATTTGAGAAATTCCTAAATGGGGTTTGATTCAGTTCCAAAATTTTGTTGTAATTGGTAACGTAAAGTATTTATGTTTGTAGAAGGCGAATTTCTGAAGATGATCTTTTAAAAGGTGATGAAAAATTTTGCAATGTCCACCAAATATTGCTGTTGAATTCCCATGAAACGGTATTAAGGTTGAACAGGAATGTCTATGTAGTTGATGTAGGCTAAGTTGGATGGCCAGACCGGCCGTTACAGCTTGCGTCCAAAGGAAGCCGCTCGGACCCCTCAAGTACCCTGAGATACCGCTCGCCCGCACTATGAGGGGAGCAAAGGTGTTGAAACACGCCGCGCCCGCGGTGAACATATACAGGCTGCGGGCAAGTAGCAGGTCGTGCGCCGCACATCAGCCTTGGTCGGGAGGAGAGCTACGGCTCGCCGTGCACATGTCGTCCTCGCTGGGGCCGAGGGGGCCCGTCCTCGGGCCCAGTTGCCGCACGGCGCCGCGCGGCTGCGGGGGCACTGAAACATTAAAACTAGGCGGCAGAATTGTGTTGGACCATCATGTATCTTTTGAGGGCACAGGCATGTAGAGAGATTGAGGGGCCAGCGGCGTGGAGATATCCATGGCGTTTCATCTAAGCCAGCCACTGTGTGTAGTGGAGCAGGAGACGGGAGCGTGGTAATGGCCGTGACAAGGACAGGATGGCAGTTTAACAATCGGGGGAGGTTTACAAGAAATGCTTACATATAAAATAAAATAGAAGGAGCAGAATGCCTTAAGAGTGGAACTCAAAAAAAAATATAACCCTCATATTCCTTTCAAATTATATGAAGCAAGTTGACACAAAATTTACACTGGTTTCACCTGTGACAGGTGAAACCTAAATATCCTCTCGGAGGCTGGATTGCTTACTAACAACGTAACTGGCGTAAGAAAATCGAGAATGATACAAGGCCCATGAAATCTGGGGGCAAGCTTGCCCGCGGGAACAAAATTCTTGACCATCACCTGGTCACCTACCTTCAAAGGGGAGGGTCTCCGTCCACGATCATACTTTTCCCTAACCTTTTCATGAGATACCATAAGATTGGCTTTAGCCTTCTTCCAAGGATCTTTGATAATATCCGGATCTATTGTCTCGGGTAGAATGTCACTCAGAGACCAGAGGTTAGAGAGCGGCGTGTTGGGAACAAACTTGAACATCAAGGAAGCTGGAGTGAACTTATGAGATTCATGAACCGCCGAATTCAAAGCAAAAGCTAACCAATGCAGGGACGTGTCCCACCTGGAAGGATCTTCATGATGATAGGCGATAAGTGCGGACCTGAGATTACGATTAACCCGTTCAGCCAAAGATGGTTGAGGGTAATAAGCAGAAGTGGTTACATGAGAGATGGACAAGTCAAAACAGAATTTACGAAAAAGATTTGATGTGAACGCCTTAGCATTATCAGATACAATATATTGGCACGGACCAAAAGAAGCAAAAATAGAATTTAGACAGGTAATGGTGGACTGAGCGGTAGCCAGCTTAGTCGGAAATAACCAAGAAAATCTGGTAAAACCATCTACACATACAAGGATGAATTTGTTGGCATTTCCCTTCGACTGGGGGAAGGGTCCTACATAATCAATATACAGGCGTTCCATGGGGCGCGACGCTTGATGAGAAGACAAAAGGCCTACTTTAGTGGACATGGTGGGTTTACTGAGCAAACACGATTTACAAGCTTTTACAAGTTCCCGAATTTCACCGTCCATACCTTTCCAGATGAACCTTTCACGAATCTTTTCACGGGTTTTAAAGATTCCAAGATGCCCCCCTAATGGGGTCTCATGATAGTATTTGAAGATCATAGGCACCAGAACAGCTGGAACGACAACTTTCATCATCTTGTCCTGCCTCGAAGGGCAACATAAAACACCATTCCTCAGAACGTAAGGGACGACATGTTCCCCAGAAGAAAGGGTTTCCATTATCGGAGCCAGCGTCGGATCTTCACGTTGGTATTTCTCGATATCCCTAAAAAGCATGGGAGCATCTGTTAGGATGGCATTAACCTCAGATAACATGGACTCGGGAGGTGATGAACTGTCGACCGGTTCATGGTTATCAACGTCGTCTGAAAACATACGGCTGAGTCCATCAGCAACAACATTTTCAGTACCTCTGATATGCCTGACATCGAATTGGAAGGCAGAAATACGGATGGCCCAACGGGCTATACGACCAGTACGACGCGGCCTACCTAAGACCCAGCTTAAGGCTTGATTATCGGTCTCCAGTTCGAATTTAACATGTTCCAGATAGAGACGGAACTTCTCTAAGGCGAATAAGACTGCCAAACCTTCGAGCTCATAGATGGAATACTTGGCTTCTTGAGCCGACAAAGTCCTAGATGCATAGGCGATGGGTCGCCTCCCTAGTTCAGTCTCTTGAAGAAGGACTGCAGCTACTGCTGACGACGATGCGTCGGTTTGGACGATGAATTTCTTCGAGAAATCAGGCATAGCAAGTACAGGGGCATTACAAAGTGCTAATTTAAGGTCTTCAAAAGCGGCTTGTTGAGAGGGTCCCCACTCGAATTTGATGCCTTTCCTACGAAGAAGGTTTAAGGGCGCCGCTCTATTAGCGAAGTTAGGAATAAACTTCCTGAAGAAATTCACCATACCAATGAACCTGGCGATACCTTTAATGTCCTTGGGAGGTTTAAAATCACGAATGGCCTGTGTTCTAGAATGATCGACTGCTACGCCATCAGGTGACACAATATGCCCTAGGAAAGACATAGAGGGCTTAGCAAAATCAACCTTGGACAACTTAACCGTTAACCCAGCCTTACGAAGGCGATCGAGAACTTCTCGCAGATGATCTAGATGTTCTTCAAAAGTCTCTGAAAATACGACGACATCATCCAAGTAGTGATATAAGTACTCAAATTTGATGTCGGAGAAGACCCTATCTAGTAGCCTAGTGAGTACAGCTGCTCCGGTGGGGAGCCCGAAAGGCACGCGGTTGTATTCGTATAAATTCCAGTCCGTAGCAAACGCTGTAAGATGTTTAGACTCTTCGGCAAGGGGAATTTGATTATAGGCCTGATTCAAGTCCAAGATGGTGAAGAACTTGGCCTTACGAAACCATGAAAAACAAGAATGAAGGTCAGGAAGGGGCACAGATTGCAACACCACCTTCCGATTGAGAGCCCTGTAATCAATGACAGGCCTGAAGCCTCCTTGGGGTTTCGGGACTAGAAAAATAGGCGATGAATACGCCGACTTAGAGGGCCTAATAATACCATCCTTCAACATCTGATCGATAATTTCTTTCAGAGCCTTCATTTTAGGAGGAGATAGCCTATAAGGTGGAAAACGGACAGGAATCGAATCTGTGACCTCAATTTTGTATTCAATAAGGTCAGTAACACCAAGAGTATCAGAGAACACCTCGGGAAACGACTGACACAGTTTGCGAATACTATCAGCCTGCTCCTCAGGTAGATGTCTAAGGTCTAACAACATCTCATCCTGGGTAGGCGAAATAGAAGAACATGACACAGAATTACACCTTAATAGTGGGATTTTACAATTAGAAGCAAATTTGAATGTGCACGACCTAGACTGGAGATCGAGCACAAGACCAGTGTGAGAAATAAAGTCCGCTCCCAATATAATGGGGCAAGACAATTGCTTGGCCACAAACAATTTAACTTTCCATGTAAACTTAAAAACACGAATTTTGACCAGTAAGGAACCTAGAATTTCTAATGGAGATGAATTAGCCGAAACGTATTGAACAGGAGAAGAGACATAGTCAGGAAATTTACAAACCGTTTTCAATTTAGAATACCATTCAGCCGAAATAATCGAACAAACACTGGCTGAATCTAAGAGAGCTGTTATAGGCTCGTTATTTAACTCAATCTTAAGAAAAGGAACAGGTGCGGGGGTATCCGCCGCAATCCTAAGACATTCTTTAGGGCATTCAAAAGGTGAATTTGAAGGCTGATCGTCCTCTGAATTTACAACCTGTTTACCAGGGGCTGAGTCTCGGGAAGATGGATTAGTCGACTCAGCCGAAGCCACTAGTCACTTTTTGTTATTGGCGTAGGTGGAATTTGCACCAGAAGTTGAGCAGGAGGGGGTGCTATTCGAGTTTGGGCAATTCTTGGCGATATGTGAGAAGGCCCCACACTTAAAAAAGCCTGGTGATGACCCGGCTCCATTCCTCGTCCCACTTGACTTGATCAGTGGACACTTGTTGCGCAGATGATCAGGCGACCCGCAAGCATAACATTTACGGGGATTGACTGGTCGGCGAGGTGGAGGCCGAGTGTTACTAAAGGAAGGCGGGGGTTCTTTCGCGACACGCAAAGAATCGGCGTATCTAACTCCTTCCGCTGAAACGGCCAATGCTTCAAGTTCAGAGAAAGTTTGCGGGCACGCCGCGAAACACAAATATGACCTATAGGGAGGTGAAATTCCCTCTACAATAGCCTGTACAATTTGATCTTCAGGAAAATGAAGGGCAAACACCCTAGTATAAAACTTAATGTCCTGTATGAAATCAGCCATGTTTTCATCCAACCTCTGTACTCGATAATAGTATTTCTGAATCAGAGATGACCTCGCGCGGGCAGGAATAAAATTTGCAAGTAGATGTGCATGAAAATCTTCGATGGATGACTGTTCAGCTATGGCTCTTACTATTTTGTCGGAGAGAATGC
The DNA here is from genome assembly GCF_040414725.1 of Anabrus simplex. Classification (NCBI taxonomy): domain Eukaryota; kingdom Metazoa; phylum Arthropoda; class Insecta; order Orthoptera; family Tettigoniidae; genus Anabrus; species Anabrus simplex. Next base: position 14,565,227 of record NC_090274.1, on the reverse strand, counting down.
CAATTGCATAGGGATAGATGATCTGCAAAATTTGACATGGAGAAAGAGAAAACACGAGGGCATGATCCTGAAATTCCACTAGAAATCTTAAAAATGAAATTACGTCACTGGTGGTATTAACAGAAAACTTGGATATACCTCTGAGCAACATTGCCAATGGATGAGGCAAGTTGCTGAATCCGGGTGACATAGTAGGTAAAGGTTTAAGTGGCAAGGAAGTTAATTCAGAACGGATGTTACTCAATGATGCACGACGTTCAGATTCGTTGTCCAATGGGGCAGGGATAGTTTGAGCAGCAACGGTTATCCTATTAACTTCTCCCTTGGGAGGCGCTTCCTCACTACCTGCATTCACTATGGTGGGTTGATCAGATTTGGGAGGAACTTCCCCAGTTAACAATAGAGTGACCTTACTAGATAATTCGGAAATATTTTCCAGGAGCGTACTAGCTTCCTTCCTCTGAACGTCATTCAGTTTTAGAGACAACAGATCGTTAACCCTATTCGAAAAATGATATAGCCTGCCTTGCACGCGCTTAATTTGATTAGGAGACGGATCATTTTCATCAAAAAAACTAACTACAGAAGCTAGCCCAGTAATATTCTCGACGATCGTGGAAAGAGAGTCATCAATTTCTTTCTCTCCCAAATTGGGGATGGAAATGGGCAAATCAAGGGACTCTCTAAGCTTGTTAGTGTCTACTGCAACCGTGCCTCCAGATTGCACATTTCTGATAGTTAATTCATAGATCAACTCCTCTTTGCGCAAATAATTAAGATGGAGAACATCGCGAGGGCCTGGCATGATAACAGAACAATTTTGAACAAGTCAAAAAAAATTCCAGCAACTGAGAAAATGGTTAGAGTTCGGATCAAAACAATGTGTAGCCGTCAAAAGGGGCTAAATTGAGACCCATTCAACCACGCTCTGCTACCACTTGTTACCGTGTTTTGGTGGTAGGTAGAGGTGTAAGAAGGTGAGGGCGTGAATGGGTCTCAAACTACGGAATCAAAGTTAATGTAAAATTTAACAAGGTTATATTTTCTTTTCAAGATTAAGTGATAACAAGGTTCTAGGCTTTAGGGGAAAGAAAACACCCTCCCACAAACTCTTTATTGGGTAGGACCCCGCAACAGATTCAAGTTGGGGGGAAGATACACCAGATTGGTCAGAAATTAATAGAAGAAATTCGGGATTGGATACATTCATAACAAGGGGAAGAAAGGGGTAAATATTGCCAACTTAAACAATGACAGAAAGAAATTTAACAAAGAACAAACTCTTGAAATTAAATTTTCTCCAAAAAAAATAGTTCTTTGACTCCGCACTAGGTTGCACTATTGTAGATCTTCAGTAGTGTCCTCTAGAAGAGAAAGTTCACACTTCTTACTTCAAGCGAAACAAAAACACATCAAAAGTGACACAGTTCTAAAACTCAAAATTTTCCGCGTGGTGACATCTTCTGAGAAAGTAGAGAATTAATAGCGTAGATAAAGTTCAGACTTCCTCCAGCAGAGGAGTTTCAACTGGCGCACATTTTAAATTAGCGGAGTGGAGGTGTACCGCCCGGTACACTCCTCAAAACGACGAATGTCTTTTTTTCCTTTCTCGCTAAGATAAAAGACATCGCCGGCACTGATCCGTGGAGGTATTCACATTACCAGTTGATACAGCTGAAGGTTCGAATAGAAAGCACATTTTTCCCCGTTCACAATTCTCATGAATAAATTTCATGCTGTGCGATCTAATAGGACGTCTGTTGATTTGCAGCTCGATATCCGTTCTTCTGTTCTGCATCGGAATGCTTGACTGAAATTTCGAAAGCATAGAGAAAGATACAACTTTCGCTATAATTCATATAAAGGTGAAAAGGCGCCCGCCCGTCTGTCGTACGAAACGATATGACATTTCGTGACATTTTGCATAACGGGTCAGATCAGTAAATATGTTTTGATATAATTTTATCTTATGGCTGAGGGTCATGTGGGAATTTGCGTTTCGGAAGTTAGTGTGATGGAAATGTAACACTAGCAACTGTGCAGGCTGTGATGTAAGGTATGGATGGATGGCCAGACAATGTTACCTAGTAACCGTGCAGGCTGTGATGTAAGGTATGGATGTATGGCCAGACAATGTTACCTAGCAACCGTGCAGGCTGTGATGTAAAGTATGGATGGACGGTCAGACAATGTTACCTAGTAACCGTGCAGGCTGTGATGTAAGGTATGGATGTATGGCCAGACAATGTTACCTAGCAACCGTGCAGGCTGTGATGTAAGGTATGGATGGATGGCCAGACAATGTTACTTAGTAACCGTGCAGGCTGTGATGTAAGGTATGGATGGACGGTCAGACAATGTTACCTAGCAACCGTACAGGCTGTGATGTAAGCTATGGATGGACGGTCAGACAATGTTACCTAGTAACCGTGCAGGCTGTGATGTAAGGTATGGATGGATGGCCAGACAATGTTACCTAGTAACCGTGCAGGCTGTGATGTAAGGTATGGATGGATGGCCAGACAATGTTACTTAGTAACCGTGCAGGCTGTGATGTAAGCTATGGATGGACGGTCAGACAATGTTACCTAGTAACCGTGCAGGCTGTGATGTAAGGTATGGATGGATGGCCAGACAATGTTACCTAGTAACCGTGCAGGCTGTGATGTAAGGTATGGATGGATGGCCAGACAATGTTACTTAGTAACCGTGCAGGCTGTGATGTAAGCTATGGATGGACGGTCAGACAATGTTACCTAGTAACCGTGCAGGCTGTGATGTAAGGTATGGATGGATGGCCAGACAATGTTACCTAGTAACCGTGCAGGCTGTGATGTAAGGTATGGATGGATGGCCAGACAATGTTACTTAGTAACCGTGCAGGCTGTGATGTAAGGTACGGGCGGATGACCAGACAATGTTACCTAGTAACCGTGCAGGCTGTGATGTAAGGTATGGATGGATGGCCAGACAATGTTACCTAGTAACCGTGCAGGCTGTGATGTAAGGTATGGATGGACGGTCAGACAATGTTACCTAGTAACCGTGCAGGCTGTGATGTAAGGTATGGATGGATGGCCAGACAATGTTACCTAGTAACCGTGCAGGCTGTGATGTAAGGTATGGATGGATGGCCAGACAATGTTACTTAGTAACCGTGCAGGCTGTGATGTAAGGTACGGGCGGATGACCAGACAATGTTACCTAGTAACCGTGCAGGCTGTGATGTAAGGTATGGATGGATGGCCAGACAATGTTACCTAGTAACCGTGCAGGCTGTGATGTAAGCTATGGATGGACGGTCAGACAATGTTACCTAGTAACCGTGCAGGCTGTGATGTAAGCTATGGATGGACGGTCAGACAATGTTACCTAGTAACCGTGCAGGCTGTGATGTAAGCTATGGATGGACGGTCAGACAATGTTACCTAGTAACCGTGCAGGCTGTGATGTAAGCTATGGATGGACGGTCAGACAATGTTACCTAGTAACCGTGCAGACTGTTTTATGGCAGGCGGTCATCTCTAATTAGCAACTGTTGACAGATAGCTAGTTAGTTAGTTAGTTAGTAATGTTTTACTTTACCTGGCCTGATTAAGGCCTTCAGGCCTTCTCTTCCATCTACCCAGGCACTGAAATATACATTTATTACATTGTATCACTTTACAATAATAGATTTAATACTAATTAAATTAACACTATTACAAGTATGACGAGTGATAGGATTACATTAAGATGAAATAAATTAGATATATTAAAAGGATAAATTCTTAAAACTAATATCCTACATGTAAAAAAGAGGTAGTACATAAAATTTAAGAACATTTGAAAAACTGATCGAGTAAGAATTTTAGACTAATCTTCTACCAGAACATCCATGACAATAAAATGGCCACGAATGGGAGGCATTTGTAATCATTTGATTTTCGCAAAGGAATTTTTTTTTTAAACTTCAAGATATTGACCGGAAAGCACATTAATTGAAAACTTATTTAAAAAATTGTAAATTAGCTTAAATTGAGACTTGACTTTAAAGTTTTTTCAGTCTGTCGCACACGCCAATTATAACACATAATGACACCATAACAAATCTGTAAAAGTAGTATTCACTGCTAGACGAGGAATGACATGTTTCGTTCTACAAGGACATCCTCAGATTCTATTATATCATTTTTCATCATGCGCAAATAATTATTACATTTTGTAAGTTGCGTAAACTTGTGAGTGATTGTGAATTGGTGATGTTTTGAACAAGTGAGGGGAATTATGAATGCAGTAGTCCACCGCCGTCACCTTAGTGAGAAAGTTTTCTGTCCTTATCTCAAGCTGGTAACCGTCCCTTCCCTCCAGCGACTACGTTTGAACTGAGGCCACTTCCTTTGCTGCGGCTTTGGTTTGTATGTAGGGAATTGCGTCCCCTCTCCACTGCATGTGTGTTTATGGAATGTTTTTATTCCCATTCACACTGCTTGAGAAAGGCCATGTATAGTAAAGCTGAACCGTCAATATGAAGAAGGAAGGCGAACAGGAAAGAAGCCCCAGCAAAGTCCAAACAAAGGGAAATCTTTCAGCTGGGAAACTTGCCCGTACTCTGGAAGAATATTCGAGGATTAGCCTTTCCAGCCTTCTGAAAGGACACTGTTAGAAATACGTTGTACAGGAAGACCATGATTCTCCTTTAAGAATGATTGCCCGACATCTGTTCGTCCTCGTAGGACGATAGGGTAGCAGTGTGATTCAGTTTCTGCAGGGTGACTGACGAGTCCCTTCTGCAATGTTAGGCGTGGAGGCTCAGAGAATTCCCCCCCTCTCTTTCCGTCTGTCTCCTTTGGCATTCCATCCTCGCTCGTTCTATTTCCTCTCCGCTTTCTGAAATCCACATTATCCCCTGCTTGTCGTGAGGGTCGACTAAATGGGGCCCCAGCTGCTCTTAAGTTTGGAGCATGCGTCAGCGAACACGGGGCTCTTAGCTGAGTGCTGGCACTGCTTCCACTTACTTGTGCCGGGCTCCTCACTTTCATCTATCCTATCCGACCTCCCTTGGTCAACACTTGTTCTTTTCCGACCCTGAGGATATTAGAGTACTCGAGGCCTAGCACACCCTTCGTGACCCTGTCTTTCTTTGCCCGATACCTTCATTTTTGAAGTGTCGGATCCTTTCAATTTTTCTGTTTGATTGATGTTATATAAAGGATGATTGCCTAGTTGTAGTTCCTCTTAAAACAATAATCACACCAACACCAGTCAGTCGCCATGTATCTCGGTATTCTGCAGTGTTTTCTCATTTACAGAGACAAATATCATCCAATCTTAGGTCTTCTTTTACAGACTCTTTTGGATTGAAGATTTTATGTAATCTATTCTCCTCTATTCACCTAATGTGGCCCAACCATCAAAGCAGCTCTTTGCGTACAGTTTTATCAACCATGTGCCCTCCTGACGTTGTTCTCACATTATTATTATTATTATTGTTACGGAGATATCCGTGGTAGGTAGAGGTGAAAGAAGGTGCGGGTGTGAATGGGTTTCAAGCTACGAAATTAACGTGCAATGTAAAATTAATTTAAAATTTAACTAGGTTATATTTTCTTTTCAAAGACAAGAGATAACAATCATAACAGGTACAGAGTAGCAAAAATGTAGGTACAATATTACTGGGTTCGGGCTCAGTGCCCTTACTTCATAACTCTTGGGCAATCAGCCCCGCCTTACTCCCAAAGAAAATTTTAGCCAAGGGGCAGAAAACCCCATTCCTGCCCAGGAGCACTGGCTCCAAACATTACACATAAAGCCTGCACGAGGCATACAGAAACAAATTTCAAAGAGCGATCCGCTCTCAAAATTGTAAGCCTATCACAAGGCCACACCAAACTCTACCTTCAAGCTGTCCTCTAAGGACGTATTTACAGGGGTAAAATACCCAAACTACGGAGGTCTATTACATGAAAAGAAGGTTGATTACATGACCTCTAAAATAACAATTTGAGAGGAGGCGAACTTGCACTCCTAATATACTTTGTTTTTAAAACCTAATCTGGCTCTGGGCCACTAACGCAAGGGCTAATCCCATACTACAGAGGTGACTTAGAGAAGAACACTTTACATTACATAAACGAAGAATAGTTTGACAAAATAAGTTCACCTCAAAACAAATGTGAGTGGGAGCTCGAGAGGGTTAGCACTCTCTATCCCAATATGTAGCTTTACAAGAAAAAGATGAAAAGAGTAATTACATTTTAGGAAAAGGTTACATGATGGAAATGCTTCGAACCCGCCGCGAGTGTTAAACTGCCGACCTAGCAAGAAAAGAAGTTATTAATAGGCCATTACCTGGTGTTGAACGGCAGAAGAAGAAAGAGGCGCTTCCCGCCTCCTGCTATGTACTTAATACACTGAAAGATGGAACAGAAGTGGCCCGGAGACCCCAAAATCAGCAGTTTATATCCTCTCGCGGAAGATTCTAGGCGTTAGGGGAAAGAAAACACCCTCCCACAAAATCTTTATTGGTTCGGGAAAAGAAACCCCTACATAGAGGAAAAAGAAACACATTATTGGTGGAAAATTAATTAAAGAAATTCGGGATTGGCTAGATCCAAACTAAGGGGAAAAAGAGGGGTATACAGCCAACTTAAACAATGACAGAAGGAAATTTAACAAAGAACAAACTCTTGAAATAAAAATTTCTCCAACAAAATAGTTCTTTGACTCCGCACTAGGTCGCACTATTGTTGATCTTCAGTAGTGTCCTCTAGAAGAGAAAGTTCACACTTCTTACTTCAAGCGAAACAAAAACACATCAAAAGTGACACAGTTCAAAAACTCAAAATTTTCCACGTGGTGACATCTTCTGAGAAAGTAGAGAATTAATAGAATAGATAAAGTTCAACCTTCCTCCAGAAGAGGAGTTTCAACTGGCGCAACTTTTAAATAAACGGTGTAGAGGTGTACCGCCCGGTACAATTATTATTATTATTATTATTATTATTATTATTATTATTATTATTATTATTGTTACGACTATGTCACCTGGGTTCAGCAGCTTGCCTCATCCATTGGCAATGTTGCTTAGAGGTATCTCTAAGTTTTCCGTCAACACCACCAGTGACGTAATTTCATTTTTAAGATTTCTAGTGGAATTTCAGGATCATGCCCTTGTGTTTTCTCTTTCCCCATGTCAAATTTTGCAAATTATCTATCCTTATGCTATTGGTGTTCTATCTGACAAAAAAGTTAGAGCCATTGCCGAGCAATCTTCTATTGAGGATTTCCATGCCCATTTGCTAGCTAACTTCATCCCGGCTAGGGCCAGGTCCTCCCTTATTCAGAAATACTATTATCGGGTACAGCGCTTGGATGAAAACCTGGCAGACTTCATCCAAGATATTAAGTTTTATACTAGGGTGTTTGCTCTCCACTTCCCTGAGGATCAGATCGTGCAAGCTATTGTCGAAGGGATTTCACCACCCTACAGGTCATATTTGTGTTTCGCGGCGTGCCCGCAAACCTTCTCGGAACTTGAAGCATTGGCAGTCTCAGCGGAAGGAGTTAGATACGCCGATTCTTTGCGTGTCGCGAAAGAACCCCCGCCTTCCTTTAGTAACACTCGGCCTCCACCTCGCCGACCAGTCAATCCCCGTAAATGTTATGCTTGCGGGTCGCCTGACCATCTGCGGAATAAGTGTCCTCTGATCAAGTCAAGTGGGACAAGGAATGGAGCAGGGTCATCACAAGGCTGTTTTAAGTGTGGGGCCTTCTCACATATCGCCAAGAATTGCCCAAACTCAAATAGCACCCCCTCCTGCTCAACTTCTGGTGCAAATTCCAGCTATGCCAATAATAAAAAGTGACTAGTGGCGTCGGCTGAGCCGACTAATCCATCTTCCCGAGACTCAGCCCCTAGTAAAAAGGTTGTAAATGCAGAGAACGACCAGCCTTCAAATTCATCTTTTGAATGCCCTAAAGAGTGTCTTAGGATTGCGGCGGATACCCCCGCACCTGTTCCTTTTCTTAAGATTGAGTTAAATAACGAGCCTATAACAGCTCTCTTAGATTCAGGCAGTGTTTGTTCCATTATTTCGGCTGATTGGTATTCTAAATTGAAATCTGTTTGTAAACTCCCTGACTATGTCTCTTCTCCTGTTCAATACGTTTCGGCTAATTCATCTCCATTAGAAATTCTAGGTTCCTTACTGGTCAAAATTCGTGTTTTTAAGTTTACATGGAAAGTTAAATTGTTTGTGGCCAAGCAATTGTCTTGCCCCATTATATTGGGAGCTGACTTTATTTCTCACACTGGTCTTGTGCTCGATCTCCAGAGTAGGTCGTGCACATTCAAATTTGCGTCCAATTGTAGAATTCCCTTGTTAAAGTGTAATTCTGTATCATGTTCATCTATTTCGCCTACCCAGGATGAGATGTTGTTAGACCTTAGACATCTACCTGAGGAGCAGGCTGATAGTATTCGCAAACTGTGTCAGTCGTTTCCCGAGGTGTTCTCTGATACTCTTGGTGTTACTGACCTTATTGAATACAAAATTGAGGTCACGGACTCGATTCCTGTCCGTTTTCCACCGTATAGGCTATCTCCACCTAAAATGAAGGCTCTGAAAGAAATCATCGATCAGATGTTGAAGGATGGTATTATTAGGCCCTCTAAGTCAGCGTATTCTTCGCCTATTTTTCTAGTCCCGAAACCCCAAGGAGGCTTCAGGCCTGTCATTGATTACAGGGCTCTCAATCGGAAGGTGGTGTTGCAATCTGTGCCCCTTCCCGACCTTCATTCTTGCTTTTCATGGTTTCGTAAGGCCAAGTTCTTCACCATCTTGGACTTGAATCAGGCCTATAATCAAATTCCCCTTGCCGAGGAGTCTAAACATCTTACAGCGTTTGCCACGGACTGGAACTTATACGAATACAACCGCGTGCCTTTCGGGCTCCCCACGGGGGCAGCTGTGCTCACTAGACTACTAGATAGGGTCTTTTCCGACATCAAATTTGAGTACTTATATCACTACTTGGATGATGTCGTCGTATTTTCCGAGACTTTTGAAGAACATCTAGATCATCTGCGAGAAGTTCTGAATCGCCTTCGTAAGGCTGGGTTAACTGTCAAGTTGTCCAAGGTTGCCTTTGCTAAGCCCTCTATGTCATTCCTAGGGCATATTGTGTCACCCGATGGGGTAGCTGTCGATCATTCTAGAACACAGGCCATCCGTGATTTTAAACCTCCTAAGGACATCAAAGGTATCGCTAGATTCATTGGTATGGTGAATTTCTTCAGGAAGTTTATTCCTAACTTCGCTAATAGAGCGGCGCCCTTAAACCTTCTTCGTAGGAAAGGCATCAAATTCGAGTGGGGACCTTCTCAACAAGCCGCTTTCGAAGATCTTAAATTAGCTCTCTGTAATGCCCCTGTACTTGCTATGCCTGATTTCTCGAAGAAATTCATCGTCCAAACGGACGCGTCGTCGTCAGCTGTAGCTGCAGTCCTTCTTCAAGAGACTGAACTAGGGAGGCGTCCCATCGCCTATGCATCTAGGACTCTATCGGTTCAAGAAGCCAAGTATTCCATCTATGAGCTCGAAGGGTTGGCAGTCTTATTCGCCTTAGAAAAGTTCCGTCTCTATCTGGAACATGTCAAATTCGACCTGGAGACAGATAATCAAGCCTTAAGCTGGGTCTTAGGTAGGCCGCGTCGTACTGGTCGTATAGCCCGTTGGGCCATCCGTATTTCTGCCTTCCAATTTGATGTACGACATATCAGAGGTACCGAAAAAGCTGTTGCTGATGGACTCAGCCGTATGTTTCATAACGACGTCGAAACCCACGAACCGGTCGATAGTTCATCACCTTCCGAGTCCATACTATCTGGTGTTAATGCCATCTTAACAGATGCTCCCATGCTTTTTAGGGATATTGAGAAATACCAACGTGAAGATCCGACGCTGGCTCCTATAATGGAAACCCTTTCTTCTGGGGAACATGCTGTCCCTTATGTTCTGAGGAATGGTGTTCTATGTTGCCCTTCGAGGCATGATAAGTTGATGAAAGTTGTTGTTCCAGCGGTTCTTGTACCTATGATCTTCAAGTATTATCATGAGACCCCATTAGGAGGGCATCTGGGTATCTTTAAAACTCGTGAAAAGATTCGTGAAATGTTCATCTGGAAAGGTATGGACGGTGAAATTCGGGAACTCGTAAAAGCTTGTAAATCTTGTTTGATCAGTAAACCCACCATGTCCACTAAAGTAGGCCTTTTGTCTTCTCATCAAGCGTCGCGCCCCATGGAACGCCTGTATATTGATTATGTGGGACCCTTCCCCCAGTCAAAGGGCAATGCCAACAAGTTCATCTTTGTGTGTGTAGATGGTTTTACAAGATTTTCCTGGTTATTTCCGACTAAGCTGGCTACCGCTGAGTCAACCATTACTTGCTTAAATTCTATTTTTGCTTCTTTTGGTCCGTGTCAATATATTGTATCTGATAATGCTAAGGCGTTCACATCAAATTTATTTCGTAAATTCTGTTTTGACTTGTCCATCTCTCATGTAACTACTTCTGCTTATTACCCTCAACCTTCTCTGGCTGAACGGGTTAACCGTAATCTCAGGTCCGCACTCATTGCCTATCATCATGAAGATCCTTCCAGGTGGGACACGTCCCTGCATTGGATAGCTTTTGCTTTGAATTCGGCGGTTCATGAATCTCACAAGTTTACTCCAGCTTCCTTGATGTTCAAGTTTGTTCCCAACTCGCCGCTCTCTAACCTCTGGTCTTTGAATGACATTCTACCCGAGACAATAGATCCGGATAACATTAAAGATCTTTGGAAGAAGGCTAAAGCCAATCTTAAAGTGTCTCATGAAAAGGTTAGGGAAAGGTATGATCGTGGACGGAGACCCACCACTTTGAAGGTAGGTGACCAGGTTATGGTCAAAAATTTTGTTCCCGCGGGCAAGCTTGCCCCCAGATTTCATGGGCCTTGTATCATTCTCGATTTTCTTACGCCGGTTACCTTATTGCTAAGTAATCCAGCCACCGAGAGGATATTTAGAGTTCACCTGTCCCAGGTGAAACCGGTGTAATTTCTGTGTTAACTTGCTCCATATTATTTTGAAAGGATATGAAGGTTATATTTTTTTTTGAGTTTCACTTTTAAGGCTTTCTGCCCCTTCTGTAATATTTTGGTTTTAGATGTAAGCCTTGTGTAAAACCTGCCCCGACCCGTTAAACTGCCATCCTGTTCTTGCCACGGCCATTACCACGCTCCCGTCTCCTGCTCCACCTTACACTGTGGCTTCATAATAGTAAATGCCATGGATATCTACACGCCGCTGGCCCCTCAACCTCTCCACAAGCCTGTACCCTCAAAGAAGATGGTAGTCCAACACAATTCTGCCGCCTAGCTTTAATGTTTCAGCGCCCCCGCAGCCGCGCAGCGCCGTGCAGATCTGGGGAGGGGGATGGGCCCCCTCCTCTCCAGCGAAGACGACATGTGCACGGCGAACCGGAGCTCTCCTCCCGGCCAAGGCTGATGTGCGGCGCACGACCTACTACATGCCCGCAGCCTGTATCTGTTCACCGCGGGCGCGGCGTACTTCAACACCTCTGCTCCCCTCATAGTGCGGGCGAGCGGTATCTCAGGGTACTTGAGGGGTCCGAGCGGCCTCCGTTGGACGCAAGCTGCAACGGCCGGTCTGGCCATCCGACTCAATCTACATCAACTACATGGACAGTCACCATAAGCAATAATTACACTTGGGAATTCAACAACAATATTTGGTGGACATTGCAAAACTTTTCTTCACTTTTAAGCATTAAAGGTTTATCTTCAGAAATTCAACTACTACAACAGAAAAACTTTACTGCACCTGCAACAACAAAATTTTGAAATTGCAACCAACCAAATTACTAAAATCTTATAAATGCTTCCGCAATTAATCTTAATATCAACATCAAAACTTGGACCTTATTTTGGAAACAAAGCTTATGTTCTGTGTTACCCCTTGGAGGAACTTTTGGGGGGGGAGGTCTGTACCGGGCGGTACACCTCTACACCGTTTATTTAAAAGTTGCGCCAGTTGAAACTCCTCTTCTGGAGGAAGGTTGAACTTTATCTATTCTATTAATTCTCTACTTTCTCAGAAGATGTCACCACGTGGAAAATTTTGAGTTTTTGAACTGTGTCACTTTTGATGTGTTTTTGTTTCGCTTGAAGTAAGAAGTGTGAACTTTCTCTTCTAGAGGACACTACTGAAGATCAACAATAGTGCGACCTAGTGCGGAGTCAAAGAACTATTTTGTTGGAGAAATTTTTATTTCAAGAGTTTGTTCTTTGTTAAATTTCCTTCTGTCATTGTTTAAGTTGGCTGTATACCCCTCTTTTTCCCCTTAGTTTGGATCTAGCCAATCCCGAATTTCTTTAATTAATTTTCCACCAATAATGTGTTTCTTTTTCCTCTATGTAGGGGTTTCTTTTCCCGAACCAATAAAGATTTTGTGGGAGGGTGTTTTCTTTCCCCTAACGCCTAGAATCTTCCGCGAGAGGATATAAACTGCTGATTTTGGGGTCTCCGGGCCACTTCTGTTCCATCTTTCAGTGTATTAAGTACATAGCAGGAGGCGGGAAGCGCCTCTTTCTTCTTCTGCCGTTCAACACCAGGTAATGGCCTATTTATCTATTCTATTAATTCTCTACTTTCTCAGAAGATGTCACCACGTGGAAAATTTTGAGTTTTTGAACTGTGTCACTTTTGATGTGTTTTTGTTTCGCTTGAAGTAAGAAGTGTGAACTTTCTCTTCTAGAGGACACTACTGAAGATCAACAATAGTGCGACCTAGTGCGGAGTCAAAGAACTATTTTGTTGGAGAAATTTTTATTTCAAGAGTTTGTTCTTTGTTAAATTTTGAACAACCTCAATAAAAAATTTCCAGCAACTGAGAAAATGGTTAGAGTTCGGATCAAAACAGTGTTTAGCCGTCAAAAGGGGCTAAATTGAGACCCATTCAACCACGCTCTGCTACCACTTGTTACCGCGTTTTGATGGTAGGTAGAGGTGTAAGAAGGTGCGGGCGTGAATGGGTCTCAAACTACGGAATCAAAGTTAACGTAAAATTTAACAAAGTTATATTTTCTTTTCAATATTAAGTAATAACAAAGAACAGGTACTTAGTAGCCGAAACACAATTTGAAATGTACAATTGTAGGGGTTACAGAGTTTGGGCTTCGAGCCCTGAGTTCACAATTTTTGAGCAACTAGCCCAACTTTCCGATATACAAATTTTAACAAAGGGGCAGAAGACCCCAATCAAACCCTGGAGCACTTGCTCCAAATTACACAGTAAAGCCTCCTCGAGGCACACAACACTCCGTTTCCAAAAGAGCCACTCGCTCTTTCATTTAAGCCTTTCCCAGGCCACACCAAACTCCACCTTCAAGTTGTCCGTCAACGGACATAAACACAGGGGTAAAATACCCAATCTACTGAGGTCTATTAAATGAAAAGCAGGTTAATTAAATGACCTCTAAAACAATTTGAGAGGAGGCGAACTTGCACTCCTAATACACTTTGATTTTAAGACCTACTTTGGCTCTTAGGCCACTGATGCAAGGGCTAATCCCACACTACAGAGGTGACTTAGAAAAGAACAATTTGTTTTACATTATCGAAGAATAGGTTGAGAAAAATAAGTTCACCTCAAAACAATATGAGTGGGAGCTCGAGAGGGTTAGCACTCTCTATCCCAGAATGTAGCTTTACAAGAGAATCGAAGAAAAGAGTAGTTACATTTTAGGAAAAGGTTACATGGTAGAACGCTTCGCACCCGCCCCGAGAGTTAAACTGCTGAGCAAGAAAAGAAAGAATTTATTAATCGGCCATTACCTTATTGTTGACCGCTGCAGAAGAAAGAGGCGCTACCCGCCTCCTGCGATGTACTTAATGCACTGAAAGATGGAACAGAAGTGGCCCGGAGACCCAAAAATCAGCAGTTTATAACCTCTCGTGGAAGGTTCTAGGCGTTAGGGGAATGAAAACACCCGCCCACGATTATTTTATTGGCTAGGACCCCGCAATCGATTCAAGTTGGGGGAAGATACATCTGATTGGATAGAAATTAATTTAAGAAATTCGGGATTGGCTACATGCAAAACAAGGGGAAAGAGAGGGGTATACAGCCAACTTAAACAATAACAGAAAGAAATTTAGCAAAGAACAAACATTTGAAATAAAAATTTCTTCAACAAAATAGTTCTTTGACTCCGCACTAGGTTGCACTATTGTTGATCTTCAGTAGTGTCCTCTAGAAGAGAAAGTTCACACTTCTTACTTCAAGCTAAACAAAAACACATCAAAGGTGACACAGTTCAAAAACTCAAAATTTTGCCACGTGGTGACATCTTCTGAGAAAGTAGAGAATTAATAGAGTAGATAAAGTTCAACCTTCCTCCAGAAGAGGAGTTTCAACTGGCGCAACTTTTAAATAAACGGTGTAGAGGTGTACCGCCCGGTACAATTATTATTATTATTATTATTATTATTATTATTATTACGAAATTTTTTACAAGTAGCTTTACGTCCTACCAACACAGATAGGTATTATGGCAACGATGGGATAGGAATGGAAACAACGGAGAAGTATCTTCACCTTCTATCTCCAGGAAAGCTCACAGGTGTACGCCCCTAACCGCACGGATAAATTGCCCGATACGATTAGGAAGAAAAAACATATTATTCTTTGGAGATCGTATCAAAATACTGGGCACCAGATTTATCAGAAGAGTAATTGAAAAAATATAGAGTAGCAAGAGAAAGATTAAATGGATTACGGATATTAAGGATCATATTAAACAACTCCAAATAACCATAGATAATCTTAGAAGTGAAACTTCCACGGTGTGAAGAATTATTTAATTTAATTTCCGGGCTGAACCGTGTTGTACTTGTACGCATATCACGTACAGTTTGCCGACGTTTCGAATACATTGCAGTATTCTTTGTCAGGGCGACTGAAATACCCCTACTGGATCCGAGGTAATCAGTCTCCCAGGCAGAAATTACACTACTAGAGTGGCCTTGATCATGGCCTTCTATATCCTAGCCTTTCTGGCTGACGTAAGCATTCCTACGAAACTAGGCACGGAATATCATTTGACAAGACCAAGATCCTAGCAGCTATCCCTTGGAATCTGGAAAGGAAAATCCGCGAGGCTATTGAAATCAAGAAACATCCGAACAACATAAATTTAGAAGAAGGATATAAAATCAGTAATTCTTGGATGCCTATCCTTCATACTTTAAGACATACAGACCACAACATAAACACACGGGCCGCAACCCCATTACATAACAGCGCGGGCAAGCACTCACTACCTGGCTGTGACACACACTTTCCAGAATACTCACGAGACAGCCAGAAAGGCTAGGATATAAAAGGCCAAGATCAAGGCCACTCTAGTAGTGTAATTTCTGCCTGGGAGACTGATTACCTCGGATCGAGTAGGGGTATTTCAGTCGCCTTGACAAAGAATACTGCAATGTATTCGAAACGTCGGCAAACTGTACGTGATATGCGGACAAGTACAACACGGTTCAACCCTGAAAATAAATTAAATAACCATAGATAATCTTAAGAACACAACAGACAAAATTTAGATACTTCAAGACACAGACACCGAGAGGTTTAATGAGAGTGTGTTTTCAACTGAAGAAAGGAAGACAGCCTCTCTCAGAATGAAGAAATACAGAGCAAATGCAACACCAAGAAGGAGTGGTCAGAACTTTATGCCAATTGCAGGGTAGACTGACGTCACTGAGGTATGCTCGAGATGTGAAATGCGCCGCTGTGCTGCGCACGTAGCGAACGATAAATGGGACACGGCGTTGGCGAATGGCCCACTTCGTACCGTGATTTCTCAGCCGACAGTCATTGTAGAACGTGTTGTCGTGTGCCACAGGACACGTGTATAGCTAAGAATGCCAGGCCGCCGTCAATGGAGGCATTTCCAGCAGACAGACGACTTTACGAGGGGTATGGTGATCGGGCTGAGAAGGGCAGGTTGGTCGCTTCGTCAAATCGCAGCCGATACCCATAGAGATGTGTCCACGGTGCAGCGCCTGTGGCGAAGATGGTTGGCGCAGGGACATGTGGCACGTGCGAGGGGTCCAGGCGCAGCCCGAGTGACGTCAGCACGCGAGGATCGGCGCATCCGCCGCCAAGCGTTAGCAGCCCCGCACGCCACGTCAACCGCCATTCTTCAGCATGTGCAAGACACCCTGGCTGTTCCAATATCGACCAGAACAATTTCCCGTCGATTGGTTGAAGGAGGCCTGCACTCCCGGCGTCCGCTCAGAAGACTACCATTGACTCCACAGCATAGACGTGCACGCCTGGCATGGTGCCGGGCTAGAGCGACTTGGATGAGGGAATGGCGGAACGTCGTGTTCTCCGATGAGTCACGCTTCTGTTCTGTCAGTGATAGTCACCGCAGACGTGTGTGGCGTCGGCGTGGAGAAATGTCAAATCCGGCAGTAACTGTGGAGCGCCCTACCGCTAGACAACGCGGCATCATGGTTTGGGGCGCTATTGCGTATGATTCCACGTCACCTCTAGTGCGTATTCAAGGCACGTTAAATGCCCACCGCTACGTGCAGCATGTGCTGCGGCCGGTGGCACTCCCGTACCTTCAGGGGCTGCCCAATGCTCTGTTTCAGCAGGATAATGCCCGCCCACACACTGCTCGCATCTCCCAACAGGCTCTAAGAGGTGTACAGATGCTTCCGTGGCCAGCGTACTCTCCGGATCTCTCACTAATCGAACACGTGTGGGATCTCGTTGGACGCCGTTTGCAAACTCTGCCCCAGCCTCGTACGGACGACCAACTGTGGCAAATGGTTGACAGAGAATGGAGAACCATCCCTCAGGACACCATCCGCACTCTTATTGACTCTGTACCTCGACGTGTTTCTGCGTGCATCGCCGCTCGCGGTGGTCCTACATCCTACTCAGTCGATGCCGTGCGCATTGTGTAACCTGCATATCGGTTTGAAATAAACATCAATTATTCGTCCGTGCCGTCTCTGTTTTTTCCCCAACTTTCATCCCTTTCGAACCACTCCTTCTTGGTGTTGCATTTGCTCTGTCAGTCAGTGTATATGGCTGATAGCGAAGCAAAAAGTGTCCTCTGTATAATTAAGGCGTTGATGTGGGGAAAGTAGTAAGTAAAAAAAATATATATATATCGAAATTTGTTTTCTTCATGGATAACCTAGTGAACGTTCATGCCAAAGGCATGGACAAGGTAACAATTACGATTGGCGCAAGACGGAACTTGTGTTAAGTCCACTGTATGTCAGCCCGTGCATCTGACGAAATTAGGTATAACCTTTGCTGCAAATTATTGTACGTCAACTGCGTGTAAACCTTGTCTACAGCTATTAAAGTTGGTCATAGAGATACTTCAGTTGCCAGAATGTCTCCGAAACCTGTTCCATTCAAAATGGTAAGTCGTCTTGACATGACATTCATACTAGTTGTCTGTTTTCAAAAATAGGTACTACTTGTGTCCAACAATGGTTCCAGAAGAAGATGCGGAAATAATCAGAGAGGCTAAATATTTTCGACCATGCCATTTAATTATGATGACGCCTGGAGATTTTCGTGACTTCGGCATGAAAAGCAAGATATATTTAAATACGCAACGCCTTAATATTAGCACTGTGTGCGCTATAGGGATTTCAAGAGTCGAACCTCTCCTCCGCCACGAGGGGCCGGTGACCTCGATGTTAGGCCCCTTTAAACCACAAGCATCATCATCATCATCATCATCAAAAGCCATAGGCCATTTCATTTACCACTTGCAAGAAGACTAACCATCAGCGAACCGATAAAAGGGCTCATTGGCTATGCTGGATTTCTTGGATGAAAAATATCATTTGTTTATCGTGAAACATCCACGTCAGCTGATAAACTGATCACACAGTGATTTTTCACAACGTATTTTATCGCACGATTTGTGCCTGAATCATAATTAGCATAAAGGTATGTTAAACTGATAAATGGATTACTCCTTTATTTTACTTGATTTATTTTCTATAACATCTGCTTCAGAATGTTGGAAAAACAGTTTTTATCTCTCGTAAAATTAACATTTTTTTAACTTACTGCCTTTGGCATGTCAATGCCTTAATTTACTAGTGTCCAATGTAGGGCATAAATGATAACAATATTAATAATAATATTTGCTAAGTTCTTTCAACTTTGATAAGACATAACGCATCATTTTGAAGAGAGACATTCGCTTCGAAGCTGTTAAACTTGGGCGGTAACACGCATTCCCTTACAACTGCACGATGATTTCCTGAGGGTGTACAGCTTTTATTGTCGCGATGGCGGAGCCCAAACTGAATTTTACTTTCCTGCACCTCGGACAACCGACCTCTGGGATTGTATTTTAATTTGCCAGCGTCATATTCTGATCTCCGCCGAGCGCGGTATCAACTAACTTAATTGGGTTCGCACCAAGTCTCTTTTTCAAATGGGTCGGCCGTCCTTAGGGAGCATTATTACCTTCCGTCTTTTGTCGAACAGAACAGTTTCCTCTATATTATACTGGGGAATGTAGTATTGCAATGTTCAGTTTCTCCAGAGCTTTATGTCGCTCCACAGCAAATGTGACTGCAGGGTTGCCAATTGTCTGAAATCAAGATAGCCAGTTCAGGACATCAGTGCGGGTCGTTTCTACGAGTTGTATCAGAATCACAAATTTAGTATCATACTGACATTGTTGGTGCCTTATATTATGTAAATACACAGGATGGCCCAAACGTCTGCTAACATTTGACGAGGCAATACTTCACGGAATATCGGAGGTGGAGAGGTAGTAATTGACACACATGATAAGCATGACATGAGGTTTTATTGGCACTGCAATAA
Organism: Anabrus simplex; assembly: GCF_040414725.1. Lineage (NCBI taxonomy): Eukaryota > Metazoa > Arthropoda > Insecta > Orthoptera > Tettigoniidae > Anabrus > Anabrus simplex. Next base: position 14,546,294 of record NC_090274.1, on the reverse strand, counting down.
AGTACACTAAATGACCAACAGACGGCGATGGACAGCAACTCGTCAGGTACAAATGGGCGCACATTCAGCGATATCGCATGAGACCCGTGTATGGTATAAAAGGAGTTGTTGTTGGAGAGGACGTCAGATGCGCCTGCAATCGCGGCATTTCATGTTTGGCCCCCACGGTCCCCAGACCTCAATCCTTGGGTTGTGGGGTTACCTGAAGTCGCAAGTCTACCGCGATCGTCCAACCTCATTAGGGATGATAAAAGACAACATCCGACGGCAATTTCTCAACATACCTACGGATGTGCTGTATAGTACTGTTCAAAACATTGTTCCTCGACTATAGGTATTGTTGGTGAATGACGGCTGACATGTCTTTGCTAAAGCTCGATTGTTATGCTAATTATTGCTTGTGTGTCGTATGAAGCCTCATCTCTTGGTCATTTTGTGTACTTTAATTTGGTGTCAATAAAACTCCATGTCATGCCAATCATATGAGTCAATTATTTGCCCTCCAATATTCCCTGAAATATTGCCTCGTCAAATGTTAACGAACTTTTGGGTCATCCTGTATCTGTATGTATATATTTAATTGTCCGACACTTTTGCTGAATGTTTAGCGTTGAGACCTTTTTTCAGAGCGTTCCGGATTCGATTCCCGGCCTGGTTGGGAATTCTAATCGCTTCTGATTATTTCTTCTGGTTCGGGGACTGGGTGTTTATGTTTGTCCTCTTCATATTCATTCAACACACCACACTACCATTCACCACAGAAACATTAAATACTGATTACATCCCCTCAACATAGAGTTGTCGTTAGGAAGGGCAGCGTCCGTAAAACACGACCAAGCACACATGTTCGACATAATTCAGACACATGACCTCCCAAATGTTGGAGAAGCGGTAGAAGAAGAACAAAAAGTATTTATTTATTTATTTATTTATTTATTTATTTATTTATTTTGTACGACTCTACATTCCAACAAAAGTGGCGCCAAATTTACACGGGACGATATTTGTAAAACTAATTCCAGATTAAAATATAGATAACTACGTTAGGAATGTAAAAGAGAGGGCGTACAGGTCACTGGTAAGACCACAGTTACAAACCATCTCTCCACTGATAGCTCGGAACATATGACTTAGCCGAGCAGCTCGTCTCCTTTCTCCCAAGTCTTCCCAGTTCAAAGTTTGCAACATTTTTGTAACGCTACTCTTTTGTCGGAAATCACCCAGAGCAAATGGTGCTGCTTTTCGTTGTATCTTTCCCAATTCTCGTATCAAGTAATCCTGGTGAGGGTCCCATACACTGGAACCTTACTCTAACCAGAGACTTACCGTCTTTTCATTTATATACTTACTACAACCTCATTAATGTGTTTACCTCAATGGAGATCTTTCTTCTTCTTCTTTCCGATGAGGCCTGTTAAGGACCACGTGCCAATTTCATTTCAGTTCTTCATACTGTGTTGATTTCTCTTCCGCTCCTTCCAATATTCTTTCATCCTTTCACTATGCTGTTTCCTTCTGTTCTCGGACCATTTCGCACCAGGCTTCTTGTTCAATCTTCCTTGGAATCCTTCCATACTTACTACCCTCTTTCTAAAAATGTATCTGTCCATGGTTTCTTCTTCTCTTATATTATCTTTATTTATTTATTTATTTATTTATTTATTTATTTATTTATCTTTATTTATTGTTACGGAGATATCCGTGGTAGTTAGAGGTGAAAGAAGGTGCGCGCGGGAATAGGTCTCGACTACAAAATTAAAGTTAATTTAAAACTTTAACAAAGGTTATATTTTCAAAACTTAACAATGATGACATAGAATTTGTAAACTTAACAAGTCAACAACAAGCCAAAATCAGGTACAAAGAAATCACAATATTTAGGGGGTTATTACAAGATCTGGGCTTCGAGCCCCAAATATAATTTCTGAGCTCTCAGCTCACAATAACAAGATACCCAAAGGGCAGAACACCCTTAATTACATGGAGCATTAGCTCCCAACTTTACATCTCAAGCCTCTCTAAGGCACTTTTACCACAACACTGTAAAGAGCTGTCGCGCTCTCGATCTTTCAAGCCTATAAAGGCAATAACGGACTCTTACACAACCTGCCATCAAGGCATAATAAAGAAACAGGGGTATATCGTACCCAATCTACTGGGCCTTCACAGGAAGGAAAACAAACGGGTTAAGTAAATGGCCCAAAATACAAAATTGAATGGAGGCGATAACTTGCACTCCTACACCAAGTTTTGTCTAAAACCTATGTGGCGCTAGGCCGATCATACAGGGGCTAATCCCAATCTAGGAAGGTGACACGTATGAGAAAACATTACTACATTAAAGAAGAGAAGAACGGTTATGAAAACGTAGTCACTTCCTTTTTCAAAAATGAAGGGGAGTTCGAGAGGGTGAAGCACTCTCTATCCCCGCTTTACAGATTTGTAGTTTATAGATAGACAGAATTTACATTTTATAATGGTAGGTTACATACTAAAGGTTTCGAACCCTCCCCGAGAGTTAAACTGCTGAGCTAGCAAGAAATGAAGATGTTAACAGGCCATTACCTTCTAGATGAACTGCTGCTTGAAGAAAAAAGCGCTTCCCGCCCCCTGCTACATATTCACACACTAAGAAGGATGTTACAGAAGTGGCACCGAGACAAGAAAATCAGCAGTTTATATACCCTCGTGGAACATTCGAGACCTTTCATGAATGATAACAACCCGCCCACAAACTTTTATTGGCCAACAGCAAAAACTAATACACAAGACGAGGAAGAAACACCTTATTGGTTGAAAATTAATTACGTAAATTCATGATTGGTTACATTCAAAACGGGCGGAAAGAAAGGATTTATATTGCCAACCCACAAACCACAGAACGAAATTTAGTAAAAATAAAACTTAGGAATACAATATTTCTTCAAGAAAGTTCATTCCATTGCACCAGAGTGTGTTACCATAGTTTTGGGTAGCGACATCTGTTAGAGAATGTTCAAACTTCTTGATACGGAGCAAACAAACACAAATCAAAATAGACACAGTTCAGAACCCTTCAAAATTTACAGTAGTGACATCTTCCGAGAAACCGTTGAGTTAATACAGTTTGTTAAAGTTCAGGCTTTCTCCTGTAGAGAAGTTTCAACTGGCGCAATATTTGAATTAGCGGCGTGGAGGTGTACCACCCGGTACATTTATATTATCAGCTAAATACTTACAATGATTCCCATGAGGTTTGTTTGTCAGTTTATTGCTAGTTAGTTTTTGTTTGTTAGTTTGCACACGTTGTAAGTTTGTTAGCATATGTGTTTGATAATTTGTTTTGTATGACATCAAAGGAAAACGGATGTGCACAAATTTCAGATTGCGCAGTATCCTTTGTGTTATTTACTTGGCTTACAGCGGCATAGCAATATTAATGAGGGTATACAGAAAATAATTTTGAGATTCTTCTGTTAATATTAGCTCTATTGATAATTAAAATATTAAAGGCTGTGCAAATTATAATAACCGATTTATCGAAATAACCGTGCGAAGAATTTGCGATTATTAAAATCTCACGAACTTCCAAATAACTACACAAATATTAATTCTAACAAAGATGATTAGAACTCTTTTATTTTCCATACATGTTATCGTGCGAACGGAGATAATAAAATACTGTATTTTTAATCCGAAGGACAGTGTTCGATAAATTTCCGAATTCTTTGAAATAATTTGAGAAAAGTGTAGGTTAGCAATTGATAGGTAATCAGCCACCTGGGTGACAACCCTAAATGCAGAGCAATGATTGATTGATTGATTGATTGAATGGAAACAGAACTAAGCGGTGGAGATAAACTGAAACCACAATTCCACAATTTGTATGAAAACGTTGGAGTGTGTTCCACTGTGTTCGGAGTGAGTCATCGATCTGCATGAACAATATAAGCATCAGCCAATGGCGAGAGAGCACACAAGTAGAGCGGAAAATGTCATTGAAAGTGTCGAGTAGGTACTGTGTAATGCGACAGCGGTCAGCGGTGACGACACTTCATGTTTCTATACGGACGTTCCTTAGAAGTCGTCGGATATCTGTTTGTCTTTCACTTCTAATTCGGGTGATATTGAAGGTTTTAAAATCATACAATAATAGCATTCAAATTTTTACGGGCACGGTGAAGCGAATACCCACCTCCTACTCATTACGTATTCCATGCCTTGGTCGCTGATAAGAAATTCTTTCGAGTGGGGCCACCAACAATGACACTGAGATAAGGATGATCAAGCATGACTGAACTTGTTAGTGACAGTTAGCATTGCTGATGCCCCATCGTACTGTTCTTTAAATAACGTGAAGCCCATTCTGACGTTCCACTGAGTATGATCGGAATTACTGTTTTATTTATTGCGCTTCGGAGAGGTACAAAACCTAATGATGTGAAACACATTTATTACCACATTAAATGAAAACAAATATCAACCTAAAATTATATTGTCTCCTATGAAATTTCTTGTAAAATAAGTTCATATATACAACACACTTTTCTTCAATAGCACGATATCATTGTGTACATAGTGTAACAAGGAATTAAAAATATCTGTCAAAATAGAGCCACTTATCCTATATTTATTTAGTACTCAAAAAGATATTATAATAATCTCTATATATTAAAAGAGTTTACTAAAACAGGTTTGGCAAATCTGTCCGTCCGTCCGTTGTCCTGAACCGATATGCTTCATTTTTGTTTCATTCTTTCCTGAATTACCTGCCGGTGAATCATGAGATATTTATAGGTCTGTAACTTCAGCCAACTTTGAGTAATCACGAAATTAAATCGTTATATGATCACTCCAATAATTGCAGGCGAAGGTCAATACATTCTATACATAGCAGGTTGCTAAGCGACTAACACTTGCATTAATATTCGGATATATGTGATTTTCATCCTTAGTAACGTAATTGCATGCCGCCATATTCGATTACTACTTGTCAAGCCAAAGGGTATACACTTTCTCTGATCACAGAAGAATACCATTCCCTGCTAGATACTCTTTGATTCTTTGACCTTTCCCAGCTTCCAAATATATTCAACAGATCGCAGTGCGTTCCTAATAAAACTTACATGCTGCTAAGAAAAAAGTCTATGTACAAACAGACCCAATCATGCCATATGCCTTAGACATTATCTGGGAACACCTATCGAAGGATAACCTAGCTACACTAAAAGAGTTTAGGTCATGTATCTTAAAAATGTTCACTGTCTGACAAAAAAAAATACTCCTTCGAAACTAACCTACGAGCTCATAAGATACGAGAACTGTGACTACAAATACCATGGCCTTCTACGACACAGTACCAAGCGTTACAAAGAGAACTGCAGGATAAAAAAGCGAATATATGGATGGATTCTCACTAAACAGACGGCATGATGACGTCAGAATGGATGAATTCTGACTACGAACAGCGGCATACTGTGAGGCGCATCTTATTAAATATTCATAAAACCATTGAAAAGGGCAGACAGAACACTGACTACGACTGGCATATCAAGACGAGTTATCTGACCTGTTTATAATGAATGCTGTGGAACAGCATGGGTCCTCTAGTTCTTCTTCTTAGAACATGCCTTTCATCGCGAGACCTAGTGTTTACACTGCACTAAGCCTTCTGTTATGGGCTAGAACAATTTTGTAATTTTCATTTATCTGCCTCAGTCTTATCCCTTGACTTTGACAATATGAAGGTGACCGAGTTTTTGAGCGATGCCAGTAATGTCATTTCTTGTGCAGCCAGTCCCTTCTGTGAATTGTATGAAAATGTTGTTCATAGGGTCCGTTGAAGCATGTATTTCAGTGAGCTTGGCAGACTGATATGTAATAGCAACTTCTGGCTCAGTCAGAAAATCAACGGGAAACTACCTCATTCCTCATTTCCCTATTACGACTCTTCAGTGATGCCTTGGCCATTTATGACAGCTGTTGGTGAAGCTGTTGAGGATCCAACCAGCCTTCGGATTGAGGACTGAATATTGTTAGAACGTATCAGTATACCACAGAAATTCTTAATTTCAAGAAATGCCTTCCAGTAGAATTGACAGATGAATCAACTCGCTGCTAGAATGATGTAGCGGGTTGATGCATGTACCAAAGCTCCTTGCTAACTGATAATCATTGAATATCTCGTAGGAGTACAGTTATCCGATTTGATTTAAAGACCATTTCCACTATCTCACACGATTACAGCCTTCCGCTCTTTATAATATTCATTCAGATATGAGGATAAATATGGTGGAGATAAACCTGAGCCTTGAGGAACGCTCTAGTGTTGAGCACTTAAATTGTTTTGTTCCCCGGCAGCAGTTCTCCTGAGTAAAGCCATGAATCTTGTGAACAATACAGCTCCCAGGCGTCTAATTCACCTGACAGATCACAATCGGAACTTAAGTGGGTAATAACAATGATTCATTACGATCGCTCGTTGCTTTACAATTCTTTCACCGAGCTATATTTCATGGGCTGCGCCGAGGATTACAGCTGCGTTTTAAACAGTGAACAAACAGCGGGCCGGTAATAAAGTGTTCTTGTCGCTATTCTCTGGTATTAACGTCGAGCAGTCCTAGGCGAATAAGGAGAGAGGCTCAAAGTTTAGGAAATTCACAAGGAAGGCCACAGCAATTTAATTTAAACTTTGGGAGGTTGAACTGAAAAAGTACTAACACAAGTGGCCATGGGTTTGCAGAATTAGTGCTTATATAACGAGAAAGTGGCCCTTTAAGTTTAACATCCTGCATAACCGTTGACAGTTTGTGTGTCAGTATAAGCAGCATGGCAGTAGCATAGCCCGTGGGTGGGGGGAGGAGGTTATACTTAAAAAAATATGATAGAACATAGTCAAGGTGTTAGTGAGTGTGTGGTGTGCACATGTTTGAGAGTCATTATAAGGACACTGACAAGTGAATTATGTTGATATTCAGATTGCAGTACACTACAAAATATTACATTAAAATGCAGAACAAGAACGATACGAACAAGTTTTACTGCGAATGGTTTGTTCAGATTACAATCTAAACTCCAAATTTCTAGCCCTACTGATCCTCATTGAAAATCTTGTAGGAATAAAGCGCTCTGGTTTGGTTTAAAGACCATTTCCACTATCTTACCCGGCTACAGTGTTTCTCTCTTATATTCTTATATGTATGAGTATAAATGTGATGGAGATAAGCCAGACCCTTGAGGAACGCTCTAGTGTTGAGCTTCTTAGAAAATAGGTTCAACAGATATCTTGGTTCTGCAGTAATATCTCTGAATGTTTATTTTGTTAATTGACAGTGTTACGGGGATACCCGTGGAATGCAGAGGTGAAAGAAGGTGCGGGCTGGAATGGGTCTATCCACAAAATGAAACTAAACTTAAAATGTTACTGAAGGTTATATTTTCAATAGATAACACGATTTAACAAATTTTCACTAGGTGAAATAACAATGAAAGGTATAATTTTACAACCAAGAGCACGAAAGCACACGTTTACACGTTCTGGGCTTCAAGCCCCACTTTTTACAATTTCTGAGCTCTCCGCTCAACTTTACCAAGGCACATTTTTGTCCAAAGGGCAGAAAACCCCTTCATTCAAGGAGTCTTTGCTCCAAAAAACATATCGGGCCTCCTAGAGGCACTTTTACCACATATAAAAGAGCTGAGCCGCTCTCAATTTTCTGAGCCTATCAAAGGCCACAACAGACTTTACCATTAACTGCCCTCAAGGCACACTTACAAAGAAACAGGGGTATCTTGTACCCAACCTACTGGGCCTTAGTAGTTAAATAACAGGTTAAGTTAATGGCCCAAAATGCAAACTGAATGGAGGCGTGAATTTGCACTCCTAAATTAAACTTCTTAAAACCTAAGAGGGACAAGGCCGATGAAACAGGGGCTATTCCCAAACTATGGAGGTGACTCGTGTAAGGAAAATTTAAGACATTACAGAAAAGAAGAAAACCAATTACAAAACGTAGTCACCTCAAAACAATATGAAGAGGAGCTCGAAAGGGTAAATCACTCCCTATCATCGAATTACAGTTAAAGATAAAGTTTTACAAAAGCGACGGAAATTACATGTTTGAAGATAGGTTACATAGTAAAGATGTCGGACCTTCCCCGCGGGTTAAACTGCTGAGCTAGCAAGAAATAAAGATGTTAAGCGGCCATTACCTTATTGAAGAACTGCTGCCTGAAGAAAGAGGCGCTTCCCGCCTCCTGCTACACGTCCATACACTAAATTAAATGTTGATGATATGGCCGAGAGACAAGAAAATCAGCAGTTTTTATACCCTCGAGGAAAATTCGAGACCTTTCATGAATAAAACAGCCACACCCACAGGCTTGTATTGGCTGGCTAAAAGTGACCCATCAAAATTGAAGAAGAAAGATACGATTGGTCAAAAATTGATTACAGAAATAATTGATTGGCTAACTTCTAAACTGGCGGAAAGAAAAGATTAATGTTGCCAACCCACAAATGAAAGAGCGAAATTTAGCAAAGAGAAAACTTATGAATCCAAAATTTCTTCAAATAAGTTCCTTCACTCCGCACCAGGGTGCATGATCATAGTTTTTTAGTAGAGACATCTATGAGACAATGTCCAAACTTCTTGATAAATGGTAAACAAAAACAGGACGAAATTAACACAGTGACATCTTCGGAGCAAAAGTTCAAGTAGATCCAGTTTTAAGTTCACAGTTTCTCCTGTAGAGGATTACTTTAAGGCGGAAAATTCAAATGTGCGGCGTAGAGGTGTAGCAGCCGGTACAGACAGTTTCTGTTTATTTTCTTTTCGTAAAATTTCCACGGGGGGGGGGGGGGTGTACTTAAACCCCCAGTTACCCCTGGCCGCTTGGCTACGCCCCTGGCTAGTGATCAGAGTGTCTAACTTCCACGTGAGTATCCCTGATTTTATGTGCACCAGGTCCTCATTTCATACCCGCTATTTCTTCTTTTAACGCAGACTTACGTTCCTGGACAACAGGTAAATGGAAGGAAACATTTTAAATCGCTTTTCGTGTTTGCGCAGAACGTGTATATCACTGAGAGTATTCAACTTAAGATTATGTTTAATGTCTCAGTTCACAGATAAAAGAAGAGGCTACCTGTTAAAAAAAACAGAAGAGAAAAGGAAATTTGAAACGTACTTTTCATGAAGTAAGCAAAAATTTGTGCTAAACATGTGATGTCGCAAACTAATTTGGTTAGTAGGCCACCCGCTCTTTCATAATGTAGCAAGAGTAACATGAATTACAGGGGTCCTGATGGGCCGTACCCCTAATGTTTATGCAAACCTCATAGCATAATCGTTGTGAAGGTAGACTATACTTGCTACTCGCTTCAGTAAATTTCCATTCTAACCTATTGATGCATAAAAATCCGGGCTTTACTTACAAGATGGCGCTGTGTTTATTCCCGCGCTCAGTTGCAGCTTAGCTGCAACAGCAAAAACAATTTAATAATTAAGTCTGCAAAACCCTGCGGCCATTACAATAGTGAAGTCTAATCGCCAATGTTGTTTCTTATATTTTTTTGTTTGTTCGTGTGAACTTGGAAATGTGCAGAATAAATACGATATAATTTTTAAAAAAAGGGGAGCTACAAGAAATCGAGAAGAAGGAAAGAAAGATTGTGAGGAAACTTCTGGTATCACAGAAGGCTACTGATGGGACTTGAAAGAAAACCGTGAATGGGGAGCTCTACAAGTACACTGGAAAGATCACGGAAACAAAGGCTGAAATTCTACGGACACCAAGAAAGAATCTTCTTCTACAGTTTTTCTGACACCCGTGGGATCGTGGGTGTGATCTGTGTTCTACATCTGGATTTTGCGATGTTTTACGGCCGGATGCCCTTCCTGACGCAACCCTACATTTAGGGATGTAATCACTATTGCGTGTTTCTCTGTTGCCTGAGTATGAAGACGGAAGTGGTGGGAAAAGGATACGTAGTTGCGGGCACCCGTATTTACGAAACAATAAAGGCATATAAACATGAAGCGAGGATGTACGACTCATTGCCTGAATGGTCAGCGTACAGCCATGCTGTTCCGAGGGTCCCGGGTTCGATTCCAAGCCGGGTCGAGGATTTTAATCGCGTCTGCTTATCTGGCCCGGGGACTGGGTGTTTGTGTTTGTCCCAACATTTTCCTCCATATAGGGTTGACGTAAGGTAGGGCATCCGGCCGTAAACAAGGCCAAATCCACATATCCGACACAGTTCGCACTCCCGACCCCACAGATGTGGGAAAAATGATGGAAGAAGAAGAAGAAAAAGAAGAAAAAGGAACATGTAGTGAGGATATAGATGAAGTAACAGAGGGAAGAGACTTCCTATATATTCGCCAGGGACTCACCAATCCGTCCTACTTATGTAGAAGAATTAAAACCGAGACTGTGATTGTCCGAGATGCGTCCATTCTCTGAGTCGCTATTGGCCAGCTAAGTTTTGGCTATTCTCTCGAGAGTCCTCAGCTGCGATATTTCCTCCAGAGTTGTAAAACTAGTCTCGATGTTCTCACGCTTTAAAACCTTAGCAGTTCAATCCCTAAAAACTGGGAAGCCAAGGACTCTTCTTGTTTCTCGTTAGATCGCGTTATAGAGGTTGGTGTGGCCCAGTTTTAAAAGTAGGTGAGTGTACTTTAACGAGAGAGAAACAGGGGAGGAGGTTTTGTTCCTGAAATTATTTTCTCAAGAATGGAGAGGGAAGGTGAATAGCGCGCTGCTCCCTCCATTACTCAACAAGACATTAAGAGCTGCTGTGCCCTCGAGCTTTCAAATATTGTTCTCAGAACAAGGATGGCCACTTTATTTAAAACAAACTCCTTAACAATGTTGTCGTTAACTGGCTACATTTACAACGGGCCTGAATGTCAAGTGATTCAGGACACACCCTGACATTAGGACATCGGCAATAATAGATTAGAGTGCAACTAACAAGCTTATACTATCCTGTACAACAGTTATGCTGTGATGGTTGCATAAACATTAGGGGTACGGCCATTCAGAACCCCTGAAGTCTTTGTTACTCTGCCTGCATTGCGGAAGCACGGGCTAGTCAACATTCCCTAATAACCAAATGAGTTTCCATTCTAACCTGTCCCTGCCTAAAAAATAATTCCTCTGCGCGTTGGTTGTCGGTACATGATATATGCTAGTCAGTAAGTGCCTTGACGCGTCAGTTCCTTCTTTAGCACAAAGACAGTCTGTGTACAATTCATGTCCCTCCAGGAATTTATCCCGCAGTCTTCAATTTCTCTCTCGCAACTGGAAAACTTTCAAGAATTTTACAAAATAAATAAAGTGAATAAATAAATAAATAAATAAATAAATAAATATGGGACCGGAACGCCTAGCAATTAAGATCCTAATCTTCCAAGAAATAAGAACGACCCAAGTACTATTGCTGATAGAAGTTCATCAGGATGGTAAAAAATGTGGCATTGAGGAGGGAGATATTATAAACGGAACAGTGTTCGGAAGGAATATTGGGGAGGTGACGGATCTGTTCGTAGAGAAATCCAGGAGAACAAGAAGGTGTTCTCGGATGAGGAACGAGCAAAAGCGAGCCAGAGAATGAAGGAGTATTGGCGTAAAAAGAAAGAACATTAACAGTCAAGGAAGTTGTGTAATCGTAACCCATAGGAGGTTGAAACAATCCTATATAAATAAATAAATAAATAAATAAATAAATAAATAAATAAATAAATAAATAAATAATAACAAGTGCGTCTACAACACAGGTCAGTAACCTTCAATGTGGAGCTGGGGCATTTCTGAACAACACCCCACCAGGTATCTTATACACTGATGAATATCTCAGAATGAACAACAAAGACCTGATAGGAAAACTGGAGACCAAAGAAGGAAAGAAAGGAGGAAAGAAAGAATTTGAGAAAACACTTAAGACCTGTTGCAATTGATGGTTTCACGGCCCGTACTTATAGACATGATGTAGGCTTTTGGGCTTATGCCGTGGTGAATACGTAAGACGGCATAACCACGAACTACACACCCATATGAAGAAGATAACCGACACCATGCGGAAAAGAAGCATCACTTTTGTGGCACGTGCACCCAGCAATTGAGGTTCTAGAAGGAGTCAATTGCTCGGAGAATCTCCTGATAAACTCCGCATGAACGCAACGAGCGGACATTTGCATACAAGAATACGTTACTCTAAAGAGAACTGTCTTCCCATATTCGCGGACAACTGACTAGAGCGCGGGAAGAACAGGAAGCGAGCTTGACAGCCAGGTGGTCCTCGATGTGATGGAAGCCAGCCAAGTGTCAGTGATCATGTTCTATACGGAACACCCTGTAGTTGCCAGTAAGGGATTTTGGAGGTCGTTACTTAATTCACAGAGGCTTGCACACTGAATGATTTTATCATGACTGAGATAGCACAGCTTATCAAATACTCCACGAAGAGACGAAAAAGAACGCTGTTCTTTGATAAGAATCCAGGCACGCAGTTCAACAGTTTCTCTGTGATACGAGTTCAAAGACCGAACTGAAGAGAGCGCCGCCCCACTTGATACAAGAGGTCTTCATTTAGCCCTCTGTACCTCCTCTTTGTGAACTCTCGTATTTACTTCCCCTGTCTGGGCAGCGTGCAGTGCTCTTTCCGTTAATATTAAAGCTCAATGGCACAGTCGGAGAACTACATTTTACAGGAGATAAGAAAAGACATATTTTTGAATGCTTAGTGGGTATGACGACGTCACCGAACTTGGCTATTGACTGGGGTGCAATATACAAGGTCATTCGGAATGAATAAGACAGGATACGGCAGAGATTTTAGATTCACGTGGTCAAATTGACTGTATCGCCTTTGACCTATCCAAGGCTTTTGATCGGAAGACTACTGATGAAAATGAGGGCTATTGGAGTAGACAAAAGAGTGACTGGATGGATGGTTATATTTAATGAAAACAGAAATCAGAGTAAGTGAAGTGATATGTATTCCTGTAGTGATTAAGGGCGGGGAGAAAGGGGGGTCCCACAAGGCTCTGTTCTTGGACCTTTATATTTCATTATATATTTATAAAAATATAAAACAACTGGAATAATAGATAAGGTTTTTGCAGGTATGTTATACTGAATAGAGTAGTAAATAAGGATTGTAAGCGACCGCAAAAAGACAGTCAGGTTGTGTGTTTTATCAGAAGGAAAAGTCCTCTGAGTTTTAATCCCAGTGTTGGTAGGGTGTTAGTACCTCACGGGGAACGCCGTAAGTTCCGAGGTGTTAATACACTGACTGACTGACAGAGCAAATGCAACACCAAGAAGGAGTGGTCAGAACTTTATGCCAATTGCAGGGTAGACTGACGTCACTGAGGTATGCTCATGATGTGAAATGCGCCGCTGTGCTGCGCACGTAGCGAACGATAAATGGGACACGGCGTTGGCGAATGGCCCACTTCGTACCGTGATTTCTCAGCCGACAGTCATTGTAGAACGTGTTGTCGTGTGCCACAGGACACGTGTATAGCTAAGAATGCCAGGCCGCCGTCAACGGAGGCATTTCCAGCAGACAGACGACTTTACGAGGGGTATGGTGATCGGGCTGAGAAGGGCAGGTTGGTCGCTTCGTCAAATCGCAGCCGATACCCATAGGGATGTGTCCACGGTGCAGCGCCTGTGGCGAAGATGGTTGGTGCAGGGACATGTGGCACGTGCGAGGGGTCCAGGCGCAGCCCGAGTGACGTCAGCACGCGAGGATCGGCGCATCCGCCGCCAAGCGGTGGCAGCCCCGCACGCCACGTCAATCGCCATTCTTCAGTATGTGCAAGACACCCTGGCTGTTCCAATATCGACTAGAACAATTTCCCGTCGATTGGTTGAAGGAGGCCTGCACTCCCGGCGTCCGCTCAGAAGACCACCATTGACTCCACAGCATAGACGTGCACGCCTGGCATGGTGCCGGGCTAGAGCGACTTGGATGAGGGAATGGTGGAACGTCGTGTTCTCCGATGAGTCACGCTTCTGTTCTGTCAGTGATAGTCACCGCAGACGAGTGTGGCGTCGGCGTGGAGAAAGGTGAAATCCGGCAGTAACTGTGGAGCGCCCTACCGCTAGACAACGCGGCATCATGGTTTGGGGCGCTATTGCGTATGATTCCACGTCACCTCTAGTGCGTATTCAAGGCACGTTAAATGCCCACCGCTACGTGCAGCATGTGCTGCGGCCGGTGGCACTCCCGTACCTTCAGGGGCTGCCCAATGCTCTGTTTCAGCAGGATAATGCCCGCCCACACACTGCTCGCATCTCCCAACAGGCTCTACGAGGTGTACAGATGCTTCCGTGGCCAGCGTACTCTCCGGATCTCTCACCAATCGAACACGTGTGGGATCTCATTGGACGCCGTTTGCAAACTCTGCCCCAGCCTCGTACGGACGACCAACTGTGGCAAATGGTTGACAGAGAATGGAGAACCATCCCTCAGGACACCATCCGCACTCTTATTGACTCTGTACCTCGACGTGTTTCTGCGTGCATCGCCGCTCGCGGTGGTCCTACATCCTACTGAGTCGATGCCGTGCGCATTGTGTAACCTGCATATCGGTTTGAAATAAACATCAATTATTCGTCCGTGCCGTCTCTGTTTTTCCCCAACTTTCATCCCTTTCGAACCACTCCTTCTTGGGGTTGCATTTGCTCTGTCAGTCAGTGTATAACGAAAGACCTTCACTGAGGGTTGTACCGGGTGGTACACCTCTACGCCGCACGTTTAAATCTTGCGCCAATTAGAACTCCTCTACTGGAGAAACACTGAACTTGGAACTTGACCAAATTAAATTTTTCCTCTGAAGATGTCACTGTGTGAATATCGACTTATTTTTGTTTACTATCTGTCAAGAAGTGCGGACATTCTCTCATAGATGTCTCTACTAAAAACTATGATCATGCACTCTAGTGCGAAGTGAAGGAACTTTATTTGGAGAAATTTTGTATTCATAACTTTTTTTCTTTACTAAATTTTGTTCATTCATTCTTGGGTTGGCAATATTTATCTTTTCCTTCCGCCAGTTGCTAAGTTAACCAATCAATAATTTCTGTAATTAATGTTCAGCCAATCCCATATTTCTTCTTCGATTTTGTGTGTACCTTTTGATGTTAGCCAATAAAACTCCGTGTGTGTGTGTCTTGATCATTCATGAAAGGTCTCGAACCCTCCCCGAGGTTATAAAACCTGCTGCAGTTTAACCCGCGGGAAAGGTCCGAAACTCTTACAATGTAACCTACCTTTCATAAAATGTAAATTTGTGCCGGCTTATGTAAGAACTTCATATATCTGTAACTGTACATCGGGGATAGAGAGTGCTTTACCCTCTCGAGCTCCCCTTCATTTTGATTTGAGGTGACTACGTTTTGGTAACTGATTTTCTACTCTTCCTTAATGGGTTAAATTTATTCATTATACGAGTCACCTCCATAGTCTGGGAATAGCCCCTGTTTCATCGGCCTTGTGCCTTTTAGGTTTTAAAATGTGTATTTAGGAGTGCAAGTATACGCCTCCATTCTTTTTGGTATTCCGGGCCATTTACTTAACCTGTTCTTTTCCTGCTAAGGCCCAGTAGATTGGGTACAAGATACCCTCATGGCATTGTTGTAAGGCGTGCCATGATGGCAATCAATGGCAAAATCTGATATTGCCTTGAATAGGCGTGACAAACTGAGAGCCTGTTAGCCCTTTTCCAGTGTGTAATAGTGCCTCTGGGAGGCTTAAGGTTCAAATTTGGGAACGAGTGCTCCAGGTATTAGGGATTTTCTGTCCTTTGGTAAATATGTGTTTATGAGCTGAACGCTCAAAAATAAAAAATAAAAAAGTAAAGGGAGGCCTTGAAGCCAAAGTTCTGTTTACACCAAAAATCTTATCTTTCCAAGAGTTAATTTTTGCTACTTGTACCTATTGCATTGTTTCTTGTTGTTAAAAAAAAGAAGAGAAAAAATATAACCTTGTTACAGTTTTAAATTAACTTTGATTTTGGTAGTTAGACCCATTCACCCCGGCACCTTCTTTCACCTCTGCTGATCCACTAAACCACGGTAACAGGGGTAATAACACCGAGCTCAATAGCTGCAGTCGCTTTAGTGCGGTCAGTATAAAGTATTCGGGAGATAGTGAGTTCGAACCCCACTGCCAGAAGCCCTGAAGATGGTTTTCCGTGGTTTTCCATTTCACGCCAAACAAATTTGAGGCTGTAACTGAAGGCCGCACCGCTTACTTCCTACTCATAGGACTTTTCTGTGTCAGTGTGATGTAAAGCAACTTATGCCATAATCACGTAAACATCATTCTAATAAAGGTTGCGGATCTCTTCATGTGGGTATGAGGCAGGCAGGCAGGCAGGCAGGGCACGGCAGCCAGGCAGGGAGGCAGTCAGGGCAGGCAGGGCAGGCAGGGCAGGCAGGGCAGGGCAGGCAGGCAGGCCAGGGCAGGGCAGGGCAGGGCAGGGCAGGCAGGCAGGCAGGCAGGCAGGCAGGCAGGCCAGGCCAGGCCAGGCCAGCCAGGCCAGGCAGGCAGGCAGGCAGGCAGGGCAGGTAGGCCAGGGCAGGCAGGGCAGGGCAGGGCAGGCAGGCAGGCCAGGGCAGGCAGCAGGCAAGGCAGGGCAGGCAGGCGGGCAGGGCAGGCCAGGGCAGGGCAGGCAATCCAGGGCAGGCAGACCTGGCCAGGCCAGGGCAGGCAGGCCAGGCCAGGCCAGGCAGGCCAGGGCAGGCCAGGCAGGCCTGGGCAGGCAGGCCAGGCCAGGCCGGGCAGGCCAGGGCAGGCAGGCAGGTCAGGGCAGGCAGGCAGGCCAGGGCAGGGCAGGGCAGGCCAGGGCAGGCAGGACAGGCACGCCAGGGTAGGCAGGGCAGGCAGACAGGCCAGGGCAGGCTGGCAGGCCAGGGCAGGCAGGCCAGGGCAGGCAGGCCATGCCAGGCTAGAGCAGGCAAGCCAGGCCAGGGTAGGCAGGCCAGGGCAGGCAGGCAGGCCAGGCCAGGCAGGAAGGCCAGAGCAGGCAGGCAGGCCAGGACAGGCAGGCAGGCCAGGGCAAGCCAGGGAAGGCAGGGCAGGCGGGCTAGGGCAGGCAGGGCAGGCCAGGCCAGGGCAGGCATGCCAGGGCAGGGCAGGCAGGCCAGGGCGGGCAGGCAGGGGAGGCAGGCCAGGGCAGGCAGGCAGGCAGACCAAGGCAGGCCAGGGCAAGGCAGGCAGGCCGGGGCGAGCAGGCCAGGACAGGCAGGCCAGGACAGGCAGGAAGGCCAGGGCAAGCCAGGGAAGGCAGGGCAGGCGGGCCAGGGCAGGCAGGGCAGGCCAGGCCAGGGCAGGCAGGCCAGGGCAGGGCAGGCAGGCCAGGGCAGGCAGGCAGGCAGGCGAGGCCAGTGCAGGCAGGCAGGAAGGCAGGCCATGGCAGGCAGGGCAGGGCAGGAAGGCAGGACAGGGCAGGCAGGCAGGCAGGCCAGGGCAGGCAGGCAAGGCAGGCCAGGACAGGCCAGGGCAGGCAAGGCAGGCCAGGGCAGGGCAGGCCAGGGCAAGGCAGGCCAGGTCGAGTCAGACCAAGGCAGGCCAGGGCAAGGCAGGCAGGCCGGGGCGAGCAGGCCAGGACAGGCAGGCCAGGGCAGGCAGGGCAGGGCAGGCCAGGGCAGGCAGGCCACGGCAGGCAGGGCAGGCAGGCCAGGGCAGGCAGGCAGGGCAGGCAGGCCAGGCCAGGCAGGCAGGCCAAGCAGGCCAGGGCAGGCCAGGCAGGCAGGCCAAGCAGGCCAGGGCAGGCCAGGGCAGGCAGGCAGGTAGGCAGGCCAGGGCAGGCAGGGCCGGGCCAGGCCAGGGCAGGGCAGGCCAGGGCAGGGCAGGCAATCCAGCGCAGGCAGGCCAGGCCAGGCCAGGGCAGGCAGGCAGGCCAGGACAGGGCACGCAGGCCAGGCCAAGGCAGGCAGGCCTGGGCAGGCAGGGCAGGCCAGCGCAGGCAGGCCAGGGCAGGCAGGCCAGGTGAAGGCAGGCCAGGGCAGGCAGGCAGGCCAGGCCAGGGCAGGCAGGCAGGCAGGCCGGGGCAGGCAGGGCAGTCCAGGGCAGGCAGGCCATGGCCGGCCAGGCCAGGGCGGGCAGACAGGCCATGGCAGGCAGGCAGGCAGGCCAGGGCAGGCAGTCAGGCCAGCAGGCAGGCAGGCAGGGCAGGCAGGCCCGGGCAGGGCAGGTAGGGCAGGGCAGGGCAGGGCAGGGCAGGGCAGGGCAGGGCAGGCAGGCAGGCCAGGGCAGGCAGCAGGCAGGGCAGGGCAGGCAATCCAGGGCAGGCAGACCAGGCCAGGCCAGGGCAGGCAGACCAGGCCAGGCCAGGCAGGCCAGGCAGGCCTGGGCAGGCAGGCCAGGCAGGCCTGGGCAGGCAGGCCAGGGCAGGCAGGCAGGCCAGGGCAGGGTAGGGCAGGCCAGGCTAGGGCAGGCAGGCCAGGCCAGGGCAGGCAGGACAGGCAGGCCAGGGTAGGCAGGGCAGGCAGGGCAAGCCAGGGCAGCCAGACAGGCCAGGGCAGGGTAGGGCAGGCCAGGCTAGGGCAGGCAGGCCAGGTCAGGGCAGGCAGGACAGGCAGGCCAGGGTAGGCAGGGCAGGCAGGGCAAGCCAGGGCAGCCAGACAGGCCAGGGCAGGCTGGCAGGCCAGGGCAGGCATGCCAGGGCAGGCAGGTCATGCCAGGCTAGAGCAGGCAAGCCAGGCCAGGGCAGGCAGGCAGGCAGGCCAGGGCAGGCAGGCCAGGGCAGGCAGGCAGGCCAGGCCAGTTCAGGCAGGCAGGCCAGGGCAGGCAGGCCAGGCCAGGCTGGAAGGCCAGGGCAGGCAGGCAGGCCAGGACAGGCAGGCAGGCCAGGGCAAGCCAGGGAAGGCAGGGCAGGCAGGCCAGGACAGGCAGGCCAGGGCAGGCAGGGCAGGGCAGACCAGGGCAGGCAGGCCAGGCAGGCCAGGGCAGGCAGGCAGGGCAGGCAGGCCAGGCCAGGCAGGCAGGCCAGGGCAGGCAGGCATGTAGGCAGGCCAGGGCAGGCAGGGCCGGGCCAGGCCAGGGCAGGGCAGGCCAGGCCAGGCCAGGGCAGGGCAGGCAATCCAGGGCAGGCAGGCCTGGGCAGGCAGGCAGGCCAGGACAGGGCACGCAGGCCAGGCTAAGGCAGGCAGGCCTGGGCAGGCAGGGCAGGCCAGTGCAGGCAGGCCAGGGCAGGCAGGCCAGGCCAGGGCAGGCAGGCAGGCAGGCAGGCCGGGGCAGGCAGGCAGGCAGGCCAGGGCAGGCAGGGCAGTCCAGGGCAGGCAGGCCACGGCCGGCCAGGCCAGGCCAGGGCAGGCAGGCAGGCCATGGCAGGCAGGCAGGCCAGGGCAGGCAGGCCAGGGCAGACAGGCAGGCAGGGCAGGGCAGGCAGGCAGGCAGGCCAGAGCAGGCAGGCAGGCCAGGGCAGGCAGGCAGGGCAAAGCAGGGCAGGGCAGGCAGGCAGGCAGGCCAGGGCAAGCAGGCATTCCAGGGCAGGAAGGCAGGCCGGCCAGGGCAGGCAGGCAGTCAGGCCAGGGCAGGCAGGCAGGCAGGCCAGGGCAGACAGCCAGGCCGGCCAGGGCTAGCAGGCCGGCCAGGGCTAGCAGGCCGGCCAGGGCATGCAGACAGGCACCTTCTTTCACCTCTGCTGATCCAGTACTTAGCAGGTTGCTAAGCGACTGATCTGATATATGTCATTTTCATACTTAGTAATGTTAGTAATGCAGTCGTGTTTGATTACTACTTATCAAGCCAGAGGGTATACACTTCCTCGGATGGAAGAATATTATTTTGTGCTAGATATTCTTTGATTCTCTGACCTTTCACACCTTCTAAATCTACTCAATAGATGGATAAACTTCCCTCATAACTTAAAGGCTGCTAATATTGTATTGTATTGTATTTATTCTCGAACATAACAGGCGTTCAGCCCCAAATGTATGTTCACAATAGAAAGATAATAATAAAAAATAAAATAACAACTTACAAAAACAGGAAACACGAACAAAGAAAGGAAAAACAACAACACTAGACTCCTTGGGAATGCCATGATGTCCATCATATACTCCGGAAACGTGACACTCCGTAGGGAGGATCACCACAGTAGCCATCCTCAGTCCCTACATGCCACTGATTGTCCGGCCATGTCATCATCTCTGGTGAGAAAAAGACCGCCCTCCCATGATGACACGACCGGCCCTATCCATGGGGCCCGTAAGACGCCCCCAACCATCCCTACCAGATGAGAGGGCAGCTTTCTCACCATTCCATTAGCGGCCGAACTTGTGAGGCTGTAACCGCTCTCCTACTGTACCCCGCCTCTCTCCTCTTAGTTCCGCATATATATTGTTACCGTGTTTTAGCGGTAGGTAGAGGTGTAAGAAGGTGCGGGCGTGAATGGGTTTTCAAACTACGGAATCAAAGTTAATGTAAAATTTAACGAGGTTATATTTTCTTTTCAATATTAAGTAATAACAAAGAACAGGTACTTAGTAGCCAAAACACAATTTGAAATGTACAATTACAGGGGTTACAGAGTTTGGGCTTCGAGCCCAGAGTTCACAATTCTTGAGCAACTAGCCCAACTTTCCGATATACAAATTTTAACAAAGGGGCAGAAGACCCCAATCAAACCCTGGAGCACTTGCTCCAAATTACACAGTTAAGCCTCCTCGAGGCACACAACACTCCGTTTCCAAAAGAGCCACCCGCTCTTTAATTTAAGCCTCTCCCAGGCCACACCAAACTCCACCTTCAAGTTGTCCACAACGGACACAAACCCAGGGGTAAAATACCCAATCTACTGAGGTCTATTAAATGAAAAGCAGGTTAATTAAATGACCTCTAAAACAATTTGAGAGGAGGCGAACTTGCACTCCTAATACACTTTGATTTTAAAACCTACCTTGGCACTAGGCCGTTATTACAAGGGCTAATCCCATACTACAGAGGTGACTTAATAGCAATTTACATTACATTACGGAAAAATAGGTTGAGAAACAATAAGTTCACCTCAAAACATTATGAGTGGGAGCTCGAGAGGGTTAGCACTCTCTATCCCAGTATGTAGCTTTTCAAGAGAATAGAAGAAAAGACTACTTACATTTTAGGAAAAGGTTACATGGTGGAACGCTTCGCACCCGCCCCGAGAGTTAAACTGCTGAGCAAGAAAAGAAAGAATTTATTAATCGGCCATTACCTTATTGTTGACCGCTGCCGAAGAAAGAGGCGCCTCCCGCCTCCTGCTAGGTACTTAACACACTGAAAGATGGAACAGAAGTGGCCCAGAGACCCAAAAATCAGCAGTTTAAATACTCTCGCGGAAGTTTCTAGGCGTTAGGGGAAAGAAAACACCCGCCCACAATGTTTTTATTGGATAGGACCCCGCAACAGATACAAGTTGGGGGAAAATACACCAGATTGGTCAGAAATTACTAAAAGAAATTCGGGATTGGATAAATCTAAAACAAGGGGAAAAAGAGGGGTAAACAGCCAACTTAAACCATAACAGAAAGAAATTTAACAAGAAACAAACTTTTGAAATAAAAATTTCTCCAACAACATAGTTCTTTGACTCCGCACTAGGGTGCACTATTGTTGATCTTCAGTAGTGTCCTCTAGAAGAGAAAGTTCACACTTCTTACTTCAAGCGAAACAACAACACATCAAAAGTGACACAGTTCAAAAACTCAAAATTTTCCACGTGGTGACATCTTCTGAGAAAGTAGAGAATTAATAGAGTAGATAAAGTTCATCCTTCCTCCAGAAGAGGAGTTTCAACTGGCGCAACTTTTAAATAAACGGTGTAGAGGTGTACCGCCCGGTACAGACCTCCCCCCCCAAAAGTTCCTCCAAGGGGTAACACAGAAGAACATAACTTTTGTTTGAAAATAAGTTCCAAGTATTGATGTTGAGATTAAGATAACTTGCAGAAGTATTTGAGAAATTTCTTAAGTCGGTTCCAAAATTTTGTTGTTGCAGGTGAAGTAAAGTCTTTATGTTTATAGAAGTTGAATTTCTGAAGATAAGCTTTTAATACTTAAAAGTGAAGGAAAAATTTGCAATGTCCACCAAATATTGCTGTTGAATTCCCAAGTGTAGTTATCTCTTATAGTAACTGTCCATGTAGTTGATGTTGATGAAGTTGGATGGCCGGACCGGCCGTTGCAGCTTGCGTCCAAAAGGAGGCCGCTCGGACCCCTTAAGTACCCTGAGATACCGCTCGCCCGCACTATGAGGGGAGCAGAGGTGTTGAAGCACGCCGCGCCCGCGGTGAACATATACAGGCTGCGGGCAAGTAGCAGGTCGTGCGCCGCACATCAGCCTTGGCCGGGAGGAGAGCTCCGGCTCGCCGTGCACATGTCGTCCTCGCTGGAGAGGAGGGGGCCCATCCCCCTCCCCAGTTACTGCACGGCGCCGCGCGGCTGCGGGGGCACTGAAACATTAAAGCTAGGCGGCAGAATTGTGTTGGACCATCATGTTTCTTTTAAGGGCACAGGCATGTAAAGAGATTGAGGGGCCAGCGGCGTGCAGATATCCATGGCATTTCATCTAAGCCAGCCACTGAGTGTAGTGGAGCAGGAGACGGGAGCGTGGTAATGGCCGTGGAAAGGACAGAAAGGCAGTTTAACGGGTCGGGACAGGTTTTACAAAAATGCTTACATCTGAAACAAAATATTATAGGTAGTGCAGAATGCCTTAAAAATGAAACTCAAAAAAAAAAAATATAACCTTCATATCCTTTCAAAATAATATAAAGCAAGTTAACACAAAAATTACACCGGCTTCACCTGGGACAGGTGAACTCTAAATATCCTCTCGGTGGCTGGATTACTTAACAATAAGGTAACCGGCGTAAGAAAATCGAGAATGATACAAGGCCCCTGAAATCTGGGGGCAAGCTTGCCCGCGGGAACAAAATTTTTGACCATTACTTGGTCACCTACCTTTAAAGGGGTGGGTCTCCGTCCACGATCATACCTTTCCCTAACCTTTTCATGAGATACCTTAAGATTGGCTTTAGCCTTCTTCCAAAGATCTTTAATATTATCCGGATCTATTGTCTCGGGCAGAATGTCACTCAGAGACCAGAGGTTAGAGAGCGGCGTGTTGGGAACAAACTTAAACATCAAGGAAGCTGGAGTAAACTTGTGTGATTCATGAACCGCCGAATTCAAAGCAAAAGCTAACCAATGCAGGGACGTGTCCCACCTAGAATGATCTTCATGATGATAGGCAATAAGTGCGGACCTGAGATTACGGTTAACCCGTTCAGCCAGAGATGGTTGAGGGTAATAAGCAGAAGTGGTTACATGAGAGATGGACAAGTCAAAACAGAATTTACGAAAAAGATTTGATGTGAACGCCTTAGCATTATCAGATACAATATATTGGCACGGACCAAAAGAAGCAAAAATAGAATTTAGACAGGTAATGGTGGACTGAGCGGTAGCCAGCTTAGTCGGAAATAACCAAGAAAATCTGGTAAAACCATCTACACATACAAAGATGAATTTGTTGGCATTTCCCTTCGACTGGGGGAAGGGTCCTACATAATCAATATACAGGCGTTCCATGGGGCGCGACGCTTGATGAGAAGACAAAAGGCCTACTTTAGTGGACATGGTGGGTTTACTGATCAAACAAGATTTACAAGCTTTTACAAGTTCCCGAATTTCACCGTCCATACCTTTCCATATGAACATTTCACGAATCTTTTCACGAGTTTTAAAGATACCCAGATGCCCTCCTAATGGGGTCTCATGATAATACTTGAAGATCATTGGTACAAGAACTGCTGGAACAACAACTTTCATCATCTTATCATGCCTCGAAGGGCAACATAAAACACCATTCCTCAGAACATAAGGGACAACATGTTCCCCAGAAGAAAGGGTTTCCATTATCGGAGCCAGCGTCGGATCTTCACGTTGGTATTTCTCGATATCCCTAAAAAGCATGGGAGCATCTGTTAGGATGGCATTAACCTCAGATAGCATGGACTCGGAAGGTGATGAACTGTCGACCGGTTCGTGGGTCTCGACGTCGTTATGAAACATACGGCTGAGTCCATCAGCAACAACATTTTCGGTACCTCTGATATGTCTAACATCAAACTGGAAGGCGGAAATACGAATAGCCCAGCGGGCTATACGACCAGTACGACGCGGCCTACCTAAGACCCAGCTTAAGGCTTGATTATCTGTCTCCAGGTCGAATTTGACATGTTCCAGATAGAGACGGAACTTTTCTAAGGCAAATAAGACTGCCAAACCTTCGAGCTCATAGATGGAATACTTGGCTTCTTGAGCCGACAATGTCCTAGACGCATAGGCGATGGGTCGCCTCCCTAGTTCAGTCTCTTGAAGAAGGACTGCCGCTACTGCTGACGACGATGCGTCGGTTTGGACAATGAATTTCTTCGAGAAATCAGGCATAGCAAGGACAGGGGCATTACAGAGAGCTAATTTCAGATCTTCAAAAGCGGCTTGTTGAGAAGGTCCCCACTCGAATTTGATGCCTTTCCTACGAAGAAGGTTTAAGGGCGCCGCTCTATTAGCAAAGTTAGGAATGAACTTTCTGAAGAAATTCACCATACCAATGAACCTGGCGATACCTTTAATGTCCTTGGGAGGTTTAAAATCACGTATGGCCTGTGTTCTAGAATGATCGACTGCTACACCATCAGGAGACACAATATGCCCTAGGAAAGACATAGAGGGCTTAGCAAAGGCAACCTTGGACAACTTAACAGTTAACCCAGCCTTACGAAGGCGATTCAGAACTTCTCGCAGATGATCTAGGTGTTCTTCAAAAGTCTCCGAAAACACGACGACATCATCCAAGTAGTGATATAAGTATTCAAATTTGATGTCGGAGAAGACCCTATCTAGTAGCCTAGTGAGCACAGCTGCCCCCGTGGGGAGCCCGAAAGGCACGCGGTTGTATTCGTATAAATTCCAGTCCGTGGCAAACGCTGTAAGGTGTTTAGACTCTTCGGCCAGGGGAATTTGATTATAGGCCTGATTTAAGTCCAAGATGGTGAAGAACTTGGCCTTACGAAACCATGAAAAACAAGAATGAAGGTCGGGAAGGGGCACAGATTGTAACACCACCTTCCGATTGAGAGCCCTGTAATCAATGACAGGCCTGAAGCCTCCTTGGGGTTTCGGTACTAGAAAAATAGGCGAAGAATACGCTGACTTAGAGGGCCTAATAATACCGTCCTTCAACATCTGATCGATGATTTCCTTCAGAGCCTTCATTTTAGGTGGAGATAGCCTATACGGTGGAAAACGGACAGGAATCGAATCCGTAACCTCAATTTTGTATTCAATAAGGTCAGTAACACCAAGAGTATCAGAGAACACCTCGGGAAACGACTGACACAGTTTGCGAATACTATCAGCCTGCTCCTCAGGTAGATGTCTAAGGTCTAACAACATCTCATCCTGGGTAGGCGAAATAGAAGAACATGACACAGAATTACACTTTAATAGTGGTATTTTACAACTAGAAGCAAATTTGAATGTGCACGACCTAGACTTGAGATCGAGCACAAGACCAGTGTGAGAGATAAAGTCAGCTCCCAATATAATGGGGCAAGACAATTGCTTGGCCACAAACAATTTAATTTTCCATGTAAACTTAAAAACACGAATTTTGACCAGTAAGGAACCTAGAATTTCTAATGGAGATGAATTAGCCGAAACGTATTGAACAGGAGAAGAGACATAGTCAGGAAGTTTACAAACCGATTTCAATTTAGAATACCATTCAGCCGCAATAATCGAACAAACACTACCTGAATCTAAGAGAGCTGTTATAGGCTCGTTATTTAACTCAATCTTAAGAAAAGGAACAGGTGCGGGGGTATCCGCCGCAATCCTAAGACATTCTTTAGGGCATTCAAAAGATGAATTTGAAGGCTGATCGTTCTCTGCATTTACAATCTGTTTACTAGGGACTGAGTCTCGGGAAGATGGATTAGTCGACTCAACCGAAGCCACTAGTCACTTTTTATTATTGGCATAGGTGGAATTTGCACCAGAAGTTGAGCAGGAGGGGGTGCTATTTGAGTTCGGACAATTCTTGGCGATATGTGAGAAGGCCCCACATTTAAAACAGCCTTGTGCTGAACCAGCTCCATTATTTGCCCTACTACTTTTGACCAATGGACATTTATTGCGAAGATGGTCAGGCGACCCGCAAGCATAACATTTACGGGGTGTGACTGGTCGGCGAGGTGGAGGCCGAGTGTTACTAAAGGAAGGCGGGGGTTCTTTCGCTACACGCAAAGAATCGGCGTATCTAAC
The DNA here is from genome assembly GCF_040414725.1 of Anabrus simplex. NCBI lineage: Eukaryota > Metazoa > Arthropoda > Insecta > Orthoptera > Tettigoniidae > Anabrus > Anabrus simplex. The sequence continues at coordinate 14,519,981 of NC_090274.1, read as the reverse complement.
TCCTTCCGCTGAGACGGCCAACGCTTCAAGTTCAGAAAAAGTTTGCGGGCACGCCGCAAAACACAAGTATGACCTATAAGATGGTGAAATGCCTTCCACAATAGCTTGTACAATTTGGTCCTCAGGGAAGTGAAGAGCAAACACCCTGGTATAAAACTTAATGTCTTGTATGAAATCAGCCAAGTTTTCATCCAACCTCTGTACTCGATAATAGTATTTCTGAATCAGAGATGACCTTGCGCGGGCAGGAATAAAATTAGCAAGTAGATGTGCATGAAAATCTTCGATGGATGACTGTTCAGCTATGGCTCTTACTATTTTGTCGGAGAGAATACCAATAGCATACGGATAGATAATTTGCAAGATTTGACACGGAGACAGAGAAAAAACAAGGGCATGATCCTGAAATTCCACTAGAAATCTTAAAAATGAAATTACGTCACTGGTGGTATTAACAGAAAACTTGGATATACCTCTGAGCAACATTGCCAATGGATGAGGCAAGCTAGTAAATCCGGGTGACATAGTAGGTAAAGGTTTCAATGGCAAGGAAGTTAATTCAGAACGGATGTTACTCAATGATGCACGACGTTCAGATTCGTTGTCCAATGGGGCAGGGATAGTTTGAGCAGCAACGGTTATCCTATTAACTTCTCCCTTGGGAGGCGCTTCCTCACTACCTGCATTCACTATGGTGGGTTGATCAGATTTGGGAGGAACTTCCCCAGTTAACAATTGAGTGACCTTACTAGATAATTCAGAAATATTTTCCAGGAGCGTACTAGCTTCCTTCCTCTGAACGTCATTCAGTTTTAGAGACAACAGATCGTTAACCCTATTCGAAAAATGATATAGCCTGCCTTGCACACGCTTAATTTGATTAGGAGTAGGATCATTTTCATCAAAAAAACTAACTACAGAAGCTAGCCCAGTAATATTCTCCGTGATCGTGGAAAGAGAGTCGTCAATTTCTTTCTCTCCCAAATTGGGGATGGAAATGGGCAAATCAAGAGACTCTCTAAGCTTGTTAGTGTCTATTGCAACCGTGCCTCCAGATTGCACATTTCTGATAGTTAATTCATAGATCAACTCCTCCTTGCGCAAATAGTTAAGAAGGAGAACATCGCGAGGGCCGGGCATGGTGACAGAACAATTTTGGAAAACTCAAAAAATTCCAGCAACTGGGAAAATAGTTAGAGTTCGGAACAAACAATGTTTAGCCGTCAAAAGGGGCTAAATTGAGACCCATTCAACCACGCTCTGCTACCACTTGTTACCGTGTTTTAGCGGTAGGTAGAGGTGTAAGAAGGTGCGGGCGTGAATGGGTTTTCAAACTACGGAATCAAAGTTAATGTAAAATTTAACGAGGTTATATTTTCTTTTCAATATTAAGTAATAACAAAGAACAGGTACTTAGTAGCCAAAACACAATTTGAAATGTACAATTACAGGGGTTACAGAGTTTGGGCTTCGAGCCCAGAGTTCACAATTCTTGAGCAACTAGCCCAACTTTCCGATATACAAATTTTAACAAAGGGGCAGAAGACCCCAATCAAACCCTGGAGCACTTGCTCCAAATTACACAGTTAAGCCTCCTCGAGGCACACAACACTCCGTTTCCAAAAGAGCCACCCGCTCTTTAATTTAAGCCTCTCCCAGGCCACACCAAACTCCACCTTCAAGTTGTCCACAACGGACACAAACCCAGGGGTAAAATACCCAATCTACTGAGGTCTATTAAATGAAAAGCAGGTTAATTAAATGACCTCTAAAACAATTTGAGAGGAGGCGAACTTGCACTCCTAATACACTTTGATTTTAAAACCTACCTTGGCACTAGGCCGTTATTACAAGGGCTAATCCCATACTACAGAGGTGACTTAATAGCAATTTACATTACATTACGGAAGAATAGGTTGAGAAACAATAAGTTCACCTCAAAACATTATGAGTGGGAGCTCGAGAGGGTTAGCACTCTCTATCCCAGTATGTAGCTTTTCAAGAGAATAGAAGAAAAGACTAGTTACATTTTAGGAAAAGGTTACATGGTGGAACGCTTCGCACCCGCCCCGAGAGTTAAACTGCTGAGCAAGAAAAGAAAGAATTTATTAATCGGCCATTACCTTATTGTTGACCGCTGCCGAAGAAAGAGGCGCCTCCCGCCTCCTGCTAGGTACTTAACACACTGAAAGATGGAACAGAAGTGGCCCAGAGACCCAAAAATCAGCAGTTTAAATACTCTCGCGGAAGTTTCTAGGCGTTAGGGGAAAGAAAACACCCGCCCACAATGTTTTTATTGGATAGGACCCCGCAACAGATACAAGTTGGGGGAAAATACACCAGATTGGTCAGAAATTACTAAAAGAAATTCGGGATTGGATAAATCTAAAACAAGGGGAAAAAGAGGGGTAAACAGCCAACTTAAACCATAACAGAAAGAAATTTAACAAGAAACAAACTTTTGAAATAAAAATTTCTCCAACAACATAGTTCTTTGACTCCGCACTAGGGTGCACTATTGTTGATCTTCAGTAGTGTCCTCTAGAAGAGAAAGTTCACACTTCTTACTTCAAGCGAAACAACAACACATCAAAAGTGACACAGTTCAAAAACTCAAAATTTTCCACGTGGTGACATCTTCTGAGAAAGTAGAGAATTAATAGAGTAGATAAAGTTCAACCTTCATCCAGAAGAGGAGTTTCAACTGGCGCAACTTTTAAATAAACGGTGTAGAGGTGTACCGCCCGGTACATATATATATATATATATATATATATATATATATATATATATATATATCTTTTATTTGTGATGGGTAGGCCCGGTTCGTACCCCTCCTCCTCCGGGGATGTCCTGTTCTCTCTTACCAACTACTCCTTGTCATCACTTCCTGTACAGAAATCGTAAGAAAACTGCATACAGGCTGCTAATAAAAGACATCGACGTACGCACAGACAAATCGACTAGTCTTCTATATGACCATTAATAAAGCACAGAGAAAACGTCTTGAAGAATTGAATAGTCTACTTACCCGAAGCAGAATTCAGTCACAGCCAATTGTATGTTGCACTATCTCGGGCAAGATCGTTTGAAAATGTTAAGATCCAGATACGCCTAAAGGTCGAATCACAGGGAATATTGTAGGGAAAGAAAAGTTATAAACTGCATTATCGGTATTAAATGTTTATAGAACTATTGAAAAAGGCAGGCAAAGCAATATGACCAAGACAGACGGAGCAGCACAGGTCCTCTAGTATGAAGATAAAGTTGGAATTCTATGAGACAAATTGGGGCAAATATTCGTTTATATGTGTTACGGAGTTTTGTGGATTTGCAGAGGTGAAAGAAGGTGCCGGCTGGAATAGGTCTCAACTTACGAAATTAAAGTTAATTTAAAACTTTAACCAAGGTTATATTTTCTTTTCAAAATCAACAGATAACAACAATAGAATAACAGGTACCCAGTAGCAGGAAAACAATTTAAGAAATTACAATAGTTACAAGACTTGGGCTTCGAGCCCCAAGATTAATTTCTGAGCTCTCAGCTCACCACCACAATAGCTAAAGGGCAGTACAAGGAGCACTTGCTCCTAATTACAACGTTAAGAAAAAAGAGCAGACCCGCTCTCAATTTGACAAGCCTCTCAAAGGCTACAACAAACTTCATTTCTATCTGCCCTTAAGGCACACCAAGAAACAGGGGAATTTGATACCCAACCTACAGGGCCTTTACATGAGGAAAATAAAACATCAGGTTAAGATACTGGCCCATAATACAAAATAGAATGGAGGCGAAGCTTGCACTCCCAATACACTTTTGAAACCTACTTGGCACTAGGCCGCTTACGCAAGGGCTAATCCCATACTAAGGAGGTGACACGATAAGAAAACTTTATTACATTACGAAGAGAAGAAAAACGGTTATGAAAACGAAGTCACCTCAAAACAGTATGAGTGGGAGCTCGAGAGGGTTAGGCACTCTCTATCCCAATTTATAGTTAAAGAGACGAAATTTTACCAAGTGTCTATTACATTTTAAAGATAGGTTACATGAGAAAGGTTTCGAACCTGCCCCGAGGGTTAAACTGCTGAGCTAGCAAGAAAAAAGTTATTAAACGGCCATTACCTTGTGGATGAACGGCTGCCCGAAGAAAGAGGCGCTTCCCGCCCCCTGCTACATAATCACACACTAAGCAAGATGTCGATGAAGTGGCACCCAGACAAGAAAAGCAGCAGTTTAAATACCCTCGTGGAACATTCGACAAGACCTTTCAAGAATGAGAACCCACACCCCCCAACTTTATTGGATAGCTTAAAGCAACATCTCCATATCGGAGAAGACATACGTTATTGGTCAAAAATTAATTAGAGAAATTCGGGATTGGCTAAATTCAAAACAAGCGGAAAGAGAAGGGTTATACTGCCAACCCAAAAAATGACTGAAAGAAATTTAACAAAGAACAAGCTTATGAATACCAAATTTCTTCAAAAAAACAGTTCCTTCACTTCGCACTAGGGTGCACAATTATAGTTCTTAAGTAGTGCCATCTAGAAGAGAATGTCCACACTTCTTGCTACAGAGCAAACAAATACAAATCGAAATAGACATCGTTCAGAACACTTCAAAATTTACAGTAGAGACATCTTCCGAGAAACCTTTGATTTAATACAGATTTTAAAGTTCAGAGTTTCTCCTGTAGAGAGGTTTCAACTGACGCAATATTTGAATTCGCGGCGTGGAGGTGTACCGCCCGGTACAGTATGAAGGGGAGTTAGGGATCAGAAAGTTCATCAGGGGAAATGTTCGATGAATTTCAAAATTTTTTCAGCTTTCATATTTTGCCATTGTTCTACTCGTACTTCACACACAGTGTTAATAATTTACTCACTTAGGAGACTGCTCTGTTCCTATCAAACCGCCATATTCGATTATTACCCGCACTTGCTTTTCTCCATTTTTATGAAGTCAGGTACCCCAGAGAGTGGTGCAATAATAATAATAATAAAAAGAGTTCCGTGACCCAGACAAATTGGCAAAGCGGCAGAGGAACTGTTGGGTACACCCCTGGTTATTGGTTTGTGATCGAATTCCGCTGTGGCACACGTCACCGCTTGGAATTCAATACTACACATAGCTGAGTGCTGTCTGCTTTTAAGATCAGGAAACTGCGACCTGCCCGTGGGGGGGTGAACAGCCGCAAGTCCTTATACGACACACACAGTATTGCTCGTCTCCTGACCGCTGTTCCCTCCCTTACTAAGTCTCACATTTCCCAGAAAAGTAAATCACTAAAATTTAATACAAGCTATTTTAGGAAAGTCAGGATGTTTTTTTATTCCGATATTTTTTCGATTAGGGGCTGAAGTAGGATCAACTTAATTGAGCGCAGTCATAATCCTCACTACTGGTGTGGAGAAACTCCTAATGGCGGTACACCTCCACGCCACGAATTTAAATATTGCGCCAGTTGAAAACTCCTCTACAGGAGAAAGCCTGAACTTTAACAAACTGTATTACCTCAACAGGTTCTCCGAAGATGGCTCTATGTGAATTTCGGGGTGTTTCTGTTTTTCATGTATCAAGAAGTGTGGACATTCTCTACCAGATGTCTCTACTAAAAACTATGATTACGCACTCTGGTGCGAAGGAATGAACCTTCTTGAAGAAATTTAGTATTCGTAAGTTTTGCTTTTACTATATCTTGTTCTGTTATTTTTGTGTTGGCAACATCAGTCCTTTCCTTCCGCCTGTTTTGAATTTAGCCAATCCCAAATTTCTTTAATTTATTTTCAACCAATCATGTACATTAATTAAAACATTTAATTGCTACCTTAAGATATTAAACAGTAGATAATTTAGCGTATATTTAACTCTTCATGTAGGTGTATGTATGGTCGGACAGAATAGCAGGCTTCATAGCCTGAGTCCCGCCATATAAAACAAGACAATAAATAAATAAATAAATAAAAAACATCTTCGACATAGGTATGTTACTCTAAGCGATCCAATAAAAGCGAAAGGGGTGTGTCTAATCATTTCTGAAAGGTCTCGAATGTTCCACGAGGATATATAAACTGCTGATTTTCTTGTCTCTGGGCCATTCGTATTACATCTTTCTAAGTGTGTGGATATGCAGCAGCGGGCGGGAAGCGCCTCGTTCTTCAGGCAGCAGTTCTTCATCAAGGTAATGGCCTTTTAACATCTTTATTTCTTGCTAGCTCAGCAGTTTAACTCTCGGGGAAGGTTCGAAATCTTTAATATGTAAACCATACAACATGTAAATCCTTTTTCCTGGTAAACTTCATTTTTCTTGAATTTGAAAGCGGGGATAGAGAGTGCTTCACCCTCTCGAGCTCCCCTTCATTTTGAAATTGAGGTGACTACGTTTTCCTAACCGTTTCTTCTCTTCCTTAATATATTAATGTTTTCCATACTAGTCACCTCCCTAGCTTGGGATTAGCCCCTGCCTGATCGGCCTAGCGCCACATAGGTTTTTAGACAAAACCTTTGTGTAGGAGTGCAAGTTATCGCCTCCATTCAATCTTGTATTATGGGCCAGTAATTTAACCTGATGTTTTGTTTTCCTCATGTAAAGGCCCTGTAGGTTGGGTATCAAATACCCCTGTTTCTTAGTGTGCCTTGAGGGCAGTCTGAAGTGATAGGCTTGTAATCTTGAGAGTGGTTCTGCTCTTTTCTTTAACATTGTAATTAGGAGCAAGTGCTCCTTGTACTAAGGGGTTTTCCGCCCTGTAGCTTTTGTGATTGTGAGCTGAGAGCTCAAGAGTTAATGAATTCGGGCCGTAGCCCAGTATATGTAAAAATATACCTGATTGTCTTTGTTATTTCCCCTAGTGGGAACCGGTTGAATATTCTCTAAATTGTGTACCTGATTTAACTTCTTGTTATTTGTTGTATGCTCAAAATTCTATGCTATCATTGTTAAGATTTGAAAATATAACCTTGTTAAAATTTTAATTCATCTTTCGTGCTTCTGTAGTTGAGACCTATTCCAGCCCGCACCTTCTTTCACCTCTGCAAAACCACAAAACACCGTAACAGTGTTTCTGAAGTCTCTCATTATGATAGGAAGATTCGTGTTTGGTGTGCTCTTAGTGTAAGACGATGAGCCTTTTTTTTCGACACGCCTTTCTTCCCCCAGTTAACGGAAGGAGAAAAATCACGAAGGTGGTTTCAACAAGATTCAGGACCTACTCATACAGCAGAAGATTCCCTTCTTACAATCTTTAACTCTCAAACATCCCACCATGCTAGTGAGCTGCAATTTTGCAGCATAAAGGCAACCACCTTGCAAAATTTGAACTTCCTATGTACTTGTTGTTTAAAGAGGCCTAACATCTAGATTATCGGCCAAATTAGTGTATTTTCGTTAATAGATGTTGTTTTCTTGTTCCAGAACGGCACCAGCAACAACAATAAAACAAGAAGGAGAACAGCAACATCATCTATCAACTTACGTGGTAAGTACTGAATAAGATAGGATTGGAACAAGTCCCTCCGTACGAGGGAAGGTTAAACTCTGGAAAGGAAAATGTGCGTTATTTAATTTATTTTCCGGGTTGAACCGTGTTGTACTTGTCTGCACATCACATACAGTTTGCCGACGTTTCGAATACATTGCAGTATTCTTTGTCAAGGCGACTGAAATACCCCTACTCGATCAGAGGTAGTCCGTCTCCCAGGCAGCAATTTGCACTACTAGAATGGCCCTGACTTGGCCTTTTATATCCTAGCCTTTCTGGCTGACGTAAGCCCTGGCTGTCTCGTGAGTGTTCTGGAAAGTGTGTGTCACAGCCAGGTAGTGGGGGCTTGCCCGTGCTGTTATGTAATGGGGTTGCGGCCCGTGTGTTTATGTTGTGGTCTGTATGTCTTAAACTATGAATGATAGGCATCCAAGCATTACTGATTTTATATCCTTCTTCTAAATTTATGTTGTTCGGATGTTTCTTGATTTCGGTAGCCTCGCGGATTTTCCTTTCCAGATTCCAAGGAATAGCTGCTAGGACCTTGGTCTTGTCAAATGATATTCCGTACCTAGTTTCGTAGGAATGCTTGGATACCGCTGAAATATCTGTGTTTTGGTTCTTGGTGTGACGGATATGTTCTTTTAGGCGAGTGGAGATCAGACGTTTTGTTTCACCAACATAACAAGCTCCGCAGCTACATTCAATGTGATAGACCCCAGGAGCCTGTAATTCTATTGTGTCTTTTACTGGTTGTAGATAACGGGCTAGCTTCCGGTGAGGTTTATAGATAGTTTTTATGTTGTATTTGTCCAGTATCTTGCCGATCCTGTCTGTAGTATTTTTAATGTATGGCAGTATAGCTGTTTTCGGGCGGGTCGGTTCTTCTTTCCTGTTGTTTTTTCCTACGGCGGCCTTTTCTTTGTTCTCTTCTGATTTTGCTCCAAACCCGTTCTTGTTGTTGTTGTTGTTGGTGGTGCTTGTGTCATCCGTCCGTAGATTGGTTCGATGCAGCCACCCTGTCCTCTGCTAACCTCATAATTTTTACGTAACTACTACAGTACATCCTACATCTGGACTAATCTGCTTGCCATATTCATATCTTGGTCTACTCCTACCGTTCTTACCACCTACACTTCCTTAAAAACCAACTGAACAAGTCCTGGGTGTCTTAAGATGTGTCCTATCATTCTATCTCTTCTTCTCGTCAAATTTAGCCAAATCGATCTCATCTCACCAATTCGATTCAGTATCTCTTCATTCGTGATTCGATCTATCCATCTCACCTTCAGCACTCTTCTGTAACACCGCATTTCAAAAGCTTCTATTCTGTTTCTCTCTGAGCTAGTTATCGTCCATGTCTCACTTCCATACAATGCCACGCTCCAGACGAAAGTCTTCAAAAACATCTTTCTAACTCCTATGTCAGTGTTCGAATTGAGCAAATTTCTTTTCTTAAGAAAGCTCTTCCTTGCTTGTGCTATCGTTACTTATTTTACTATCTAACTAACAATATTCATCTATTTCCTTTTTAAGACTTAATTTCCTATTCTAATATTTCCTCGATTACTTGACCTCATTCGACTGCACTCCATTACTTTTGTTTTGGACTTATTTATTTTCATCTTCTATTCCTTCCCCAAGACTCGGTTCACACTAGTCAGTAATTTCTAAAGATGTCCCTTAGACTCAGATAAAATAACAATATAATCAGCTAATCTGAAGGTTTTGATTTCCTCTCCTTGAATTGTGATTCCTTTCCCAAATTCCTCTTTGATTTCCTTTACCTCCTCTTCTATATAAATAATTAAACGGAGGAGGGGCAGTCTAACCTCACTCCTTTCTGGATTGCTGCTTCTTATCCCTGCAAACTCATTTTTGTACAGATTGCAGAGAATTCGTTTTTCTTTGTAGATATAAATTAGCGTAATTAATTTAAACAAATTCCGTATGTTTAATGAATAAAATCTGTGTCAAGAGATTCCCTATATAATTTTATATCCAAGGGCCCAGTACATCTTGAGGAAGGTTCATTTCTTTCAACATTGTGATCAAAACTCGCTTTAGTATTTTTTGAGTGCCCCTATCCAAGCATTTGGCTCTAAACCGTGAAGTATTATGCTTCAGTACAACCAACACAGCACCGATGATTTTAAATGAGGGATGAGGATCATAAGACACCATTTTAAATGGGAATTTATCGATACTTACACACATCAGAACTTCAGCAAAACTGTCTTTACAGCATTTGAATTCAAAAATAATGTAGATTTTTATAGGGCCATCAGACTTTGTGTTCCTTGCAGCAGACATCTACTATATACACTCGTGTTTGCAGAAGAAGCCTATCCTATCTCCTTGAATGACAATCGAGACAAGACAACCTGGCCGATAGATCGATAAGTATTTCAAAAGGACAATATCGTAAACCGAATTCGCTCGCTTTAGATGCAAACTGTTATGAGCGAACGCACATTCTAGACAGAAAGCCCGCTCTGAATGCAAATACCTAGGGGAAAAGTTTCTCTCTACCGCTGAGGAATATGTTCCGCCAGGGAACAGAATTTATTCTCGTTACTGGTGAATGATGTTAGCAGAGTATCGCAGCCACGCACCAGCAAAGACCTCGTGATCGTCTTCAGATAACGGTTTGGAGTGAAAATGAATGGAGAAACATCTCGATTTTGGTGACATACACATTGCCAACTTATGTATAAATCCTGTTGGGAATAGGAGTGGCAGGCCACCTCTCTTTCAAATAAGCTGAGAAGGATTAAAGGAACTACGAAGGTATGGAAGACTTCCCTTCGGGTTTCTCGGAGGGAAGCAGTGGTATTTTATCGTGTAGGATCAGCCATGGTATAGCAAAGTACTCCTACCTACTGAGGGGAAAATCCCCTTCAGTGTGTACTTGTGGCGATCAACTAACCGTAGTACACATGCGGCCTGTTTACAGGCGGACAGTAATTTAGTGATAACTACATGCGACTTTAGTGGTAAGTGTAAGCAAGTGGGATAGGATCGCGTCTATTTTTCCTTTCGAGTACACCTCGCACAAGCTGCGCGCGCACCCATCGGAGTAGCGGGGAAAGCATTGTATTTGCTACTTACTACACGCGAATAGGCGCAACATAAATTGTGGGTGAAGCTACGGAGTTGATCATCGCTGTGAGTTCGTTTTTCTTTCGATCGTTTGTTCGTTGTAATTGCTGAGAACAGTGGCTCCATGGCTAAATGGTTAGCGTGCTGGCCTTTGGTAAGAGGTATCCCGGGTTCGATTCCCGGCAGGGTCGGGAATTTTAACCATCATTGGTTAATTTCTCTTGCACGGGGGCTGGGTGTATGTGTTCTCTCAATCATCATTTCATCCTCATCACGATGCGCAGGTCGCCTACGGGAGTCAAATCAAAATACCTGCACCTGGCGACCCGAAGATGTCCTTGGACACTCTCGGCACTAAAAGCCATACGCCATGTCATTTTTCCCATAGGAATACTAAAATGCACGATAGTATCTCTCTTCTGTATGCAAGGTTCAACTTTATGTAGTAACTCATTAAATTTTACTTCTGACAAATAAATAATGTTATTCAATTTACGTCGCACAAATTGCTTTTACGGTATCCAGAGACGCCGAGGTGCCGGAATTTAGTGGAACAGGAGTTCTTTTACGTGCCAGTAAGTCTACCCACACGAGGTTGACGTATTTGAGCACCTTCAAATACCAGCACCTGAATCGTCTGCACGACTCAGCCCGGTGGTTAACAAATAATCTTGTCGATCCTCCTCGGCTAATTATTTAAAGAGATTTGTTCAAGGATTATTCTTTCTGGTTACCCATCTTCAATCTCATTCTCTTTTGCTCCTAACTTTGTTCACCTAAACCTGAATTTCCTCTAAACTGTCATCTGACACGCAACGAATAACGTCATTAAAAAGTCTTACTCCTGTTGATTATACCTGGTGTAGCTGAGGACGCAAGAAGGAATAAATCACCTGGTCTGGATGGCATATCGCCGTTTACTACTGTACTAAACACTGTCCACGTGTAAGCCGGCCATTACTTCCGAGTACCATCTCCCTCATTCTATGTGATAACCAGCAGTCAGCAGACCTCGGCATCCACTGTTTCACTGAGTTTAATAGACAATTTTCTTTCAAATTGTATTTTATTGTTAACTACGTTCTTTTTCTATTGACTATATTTTTATATCTTCGTGTATTATTAATATCTTATTTTTTAACTTTTAACTTGAATGAAATGTACGATTTCGCTTGCAAGGCAAAGTCTTGTTCAATTTTATTGCATTTTTCTATTTGTAAACCATTTTGTAGGAAAATAAGGCATTGCGAATTAGATCCGCTGATTATTTTAAATTCATAGTCATTTTCTTCATCATCATTTCTAAATAGTAATCAGTGGATAATTAAATGGTTAGCGTGCTGGCCTTTGGCCACAGGAGTCCCGGGTTCGATTCCCGGCGGGGTCGGGAATTTTAACCATAATTGGTTAATTTCGCTGACACGGGCGGCTGGGTGTATGTGTCGTATTCATCATCATTTCATCCTCATCACGACGCGCAGGTCACCTACGGGTGTCAAATCAAAAGACCTGCATCTGGCGAGCCGAACTTGTCCTCGGACACTCCCGGCACTAAAAGCCATACGGCATTTCATTTCAGTGGATAATTTAAACTTTTAAATTATTATCGCATTTCGTTTCATTTCGTACCATTAGGGGCTGATGAACTAGTTTTTAGATCCCTTTCAATAACAAGCATCATGATAAATCCTTATCATGCCCCTCTGAATACAGAAACACCTAGTGTACAGAGACGACAAAAACTGGTTGCTATGCTTACGATAGTATCCGGGAAACTGATGACATTAAATCCTCGCTTAAGTGCGGCCAGTATCCAGTATTCGGAAGATAGTGGGTTCGAACCCCACTGTCGACAGCCCTGAAGATGGTTTTCCGTGGTTTCTCATTTTCACACCAGGCAAATGCTGGGGCTGTACTTTAATTAAGGCCACGGCCGCTTCCTTCCCAGTCCTAGCCCTTTCCTGTTCCATCGTCGCCATAAGACATATCTGTGTCGGTGCGACGTAAAGCCAATTGCAAGAAAAAAACAACATTAAATCCAGATAGACCGAACACATGTTGTTGTTTGCGTCATCAGTCCATAGACTGGTTTGATGCAGCTTGCAATGCCACCCTATATTGTGCTAAACTTATCATTTCTACGTAACTATAGCATCCTACATCTGCTCTATTCTCCTTGTCATATTCATACCTTGGTCTACCCCTACCGTTGAAGCCTACACTTCCTTCAAGAACTAACTGCACAAGTCTTATTATGTGTCCTACCATTCTACCTCTTCTTCTCGTCAAATTTAGCCCAATCGATCTCCTCTCGACAATTGGATTCAGTATCTCTTCATTCGTGATTTGATCTACCCACCTCACCTTCAGCAATCTTCTGTAACACCGCATTTCAAAAGATTCTATTCTCTTTCTTTCTGAGCTAGTTATCGTCCATGTTCCACTTCCATACAATGCAACGTTCCAGACGATAGCCTTCAATTACATCTTTCTAATTCCTATATCAATGTTTGAAGTGAGCAAATTTCTTAAGAAAGCTCTTCCTTGCTTGTACTAGTCTGCATTTTATGTCCTCCTTACTTCTGCCATCGTTAGTTATTTTACTACCCAATAACAATATTCATCTAATCTTATATTACCTGCATCACTTGACTTCGTTCTGCAGACTCAGATAGAGAAATAATGTTATCGGAAAATCACACTATTTTGACTTGCTCCAGCAGTCAGCAGGCCTCGGCATCCACTGTTTCACTGAGTTTAATAGACAATTTTCTTTCAAATTGTATTTTATTGTTAACTACGTTCTTTTTCTGTTGACTATATTTTTATATCTTCGCGTATTATTAATATCTTATTTTTTAACTTTTAACTTGAATGAAATGTACGATTTCGCTTGCAAGGCAAAGTCTTGTTCAATTTTATTGCATTTTTCTATTTGTAAACCATTTTGTAGGAAAATACGGCATTGCGAATTAGATCCGCTGATTATTTTAAATTCCTAGTCATTTTCTTCTTCATCATTTTAAAGTACTGATCAGTGGGTAATTTAAACTGTTTAATTGCTATTCCACTTCGTCTCATCTTGTACCATTAGGGGCTGATGATCTGGATGTCAGGCCCCCTGCAAAGCAAGCAAAGTCACCTCCGTACAGGCCATGAAGGCCCTTGGAGGAGTGGAAGGTAAAGGCATCCACCATTCGTAACCTCGGCACGTGATGGGGTAGAGTGGTTAGCTGTACGCCCGGCCGCCTTTGCTCCCAGGAATTAACCTGGTACTCATTTTTGGTGTAGGCTGAGTGAACCTCAGGGCCATATGCACCTCCGGAAGTGGAAAATTTCGTTTCTTAAATTTTGCGACTTCCTGACGGGGATTCGCACCCACGTCCTTCCGGGCGAACCGATCACGCCTTCACTGCCTCGGTTAGGCAGCCCCTGAATACAGAAATACCTAGTGTACAGTGAGGAGGAAGACTGGTTGCTATGCTTTCGATGGTATCTGGGAAACTGATGGCGTTAAATACTCATGTTGTTGTTTGATGCAGCTGTCCATGCCACCCTGTCCTGTGCTAACCTTTTCATTTCTAAGTAACTACTACATCCAACATGCTCTAATCTGCTTGTCATATTCATACCTTGGTCTACTCCTACCGTTGAAGCCTACACTTCCTTTAGGAACTAAGTGCACAACTCCTGGGTGTCTTAAGATGTGTCCTATCATTCTATCTCTTCTTCTCGTCAAATTTATCCAAATCGATCTCCTCTCACCAATTCGATTCGGTATCTCTTCATTCGTGATTTGATCTACCCACCTCACCTTCAGCATTCTTCTGTAACACCACATTTCAAAAGCTTCTATTCTCTTTCTTTCTGAGCTAGTTATCGTCCATGTTTCACTTCCATACAATGCCACGCTCCACACGAAAGTCTTCAAGAACATCTTTCTAATTTCCATATCAATGTTTGAAGTGAGCAAATTTCTATTCTTAAGAAAGGCTTTCCTTGCTTGTGGTAATCTGCATTTTATGTCCTCCTTAATTCTGCCATCGTTTGTTATTTTACTACCCAAGTAACAATATTCAACTAATCTTATATTATCTGCATCACTTGACTTCGTTCTGTAGACTCAGATAGAGAAATAATGTTATCGGAAAATCACACTGTTTTGACTTGCTCTCGTTGGATTGTGATTCCTTTGCAAATTTCTCTTCGATTTCCTTTATTGCGTGTTCGATATAAACACAGAAAAGAAGAGGGGACAAACTGCAGCCTTACCTCACTCCTGGATTGCTGGTTCTTATTCAAACCGCTCGGATTTTATCACTGTAGACTGATTTTTGATACATGTTGTAGACAATTCCTTGTTCTCGGTATCTTATCCCGATGACGTTCAGAATCTCGAATATCTTGGCCATGTACGTCGGCTTGTCCTTCTTAATTCGATCCTCTGAGATCAGATGTGAAGTCGACATTGCTTCAAGTGCAGTGTTGCCAACTTAGCGGATTTTCCGCTAAATTTGGCGGAATTCGAAGACTGTCGGCGGAGAAATATATCATTTAGCGGACAGCGGATTTTTTGGCGGAATTCTAGATATATTATAGCGGAATTTAGTGTTTTATCCATTTTACGTTTAAAAAAAATTGTACTCCAGTCTGTCTCCAATCTATTCCATATTTCTTATCAGGATTGTTACGGAGATATCCGTGGTAGGTAGAGGTGAAAGAAGGTGCGGGTGTGAATGGGTTTCAAGCTACGAATTTAACGTGCAATGTAAAATTAATTTAAAATTTAACTAGGTTATATTTTCTTTTCAAAAACAAGAGATAACAATCATAACAGGTACAGAGTAGCAAAAATGTAGGTACAATATTACTGGATTCGGGCTCAGTGCCCTTACTTCATAACTCTTGGGCAATCAGCCCCGCCTTACTCCAAAAAAAATTTTAGCCAAGGGGCAGAAAGCCCCATTCATGCCCAGGAGCACTGGCTCCAAACATTACACATAAAGCCTGCACGAGGCATACAGAAACAAATTTCAAAGAGCGATCCGCTCTCAAAATTGTAAGCCTATCACAAGGCCACACCAAACTCTACCTTCAAGCTGTCCTCTAAGGACGTATTCACAGGGGTAAAATACCCAACCTACGGAGGTCTATTACATGAAAAGAAGGTTGATTACATGACCTCTAAAATAACAATTTGAGAGGAGGCGATCTTGCACTCCTAATACACTTTGTTTTTAAAACCTAATCTGGCTCTGGGCCGCTAACGCAAGGGCTAATCCCATACTACAGAGGTGACTTAGAGAAGAACACTTTACATTACATAAACGAAGAATAGTTTGAGAAAATAAGTTCACCTCAAAACAAATGTGAGTGGGAGCTCGAGAGGGTAGCACTCTCTATCCCAATATGTAGCTTTACAAGAAAAAGATGAAAAGAGTAATTACATTTTAGGAAAAGGTTACATGATGGAAATGCTTCGAACCCGCCGCGAGTGTTAAACTGCCGACCTAGCAAGAAAAGAAGTTATTAATAGGCCATTACCTGGTGCTGAACGGCTGAAGAAGAAAGAGGCGCTTCCCGCCTCCTGCTATGCACTTAATACACTGAAAGATGGAACAGAAGTGGCCCGGAGACCCCAAAATCAGCAGTTTAAATACTCTCGCGGAAGTTTCTAGGCGTTAGGGGAATGAAAACACCCGCCCACAATGTTTTTATTGGATAGGACCCCGCAATCGATTCAAGTTGGGGGAAGATACATCAGATTGGTCAGAAATTACTAAAAGAAATTCGGGATTGGATAAATCTAAAACAAGGGGAAAAAGAGGGGTATACAGCCAACTTAAACAATAACAGAAAGAAATTTAACAAGAAACAAACTTTTGAAATAAAAATTTCTCCAACAAAATAGTTCTTTGACTCCGCACTAGGGTGCGCTATTGTTGATCTTCAGTAGTGTCCTCTAGAAGAGAAAGTTCACACTTCTTACTTCAAGCGAAACAAAAACACATCAAAAGTGACACAGTTCAAAAACTCAAAATTTTCCACGTGGTGACATCTTCTGAGAAAGTAGAGAATTAATAGAATAGATAAAGTTCAACCTTCCTCCAGAAGAGGAGTTTCAACTGGCGCAACTTTTAAATAAACGGTGTAGAGGTGTACCGCCCGGTACAAGGATCTAGCAGTCACATGAGGAAAACATGTTATTTGGATTTGGTGTTATGAGATCGTGGTATCATAAATTTGTAATGCATGGGGAAAGGGTACTTTTCTCTTAGTTGACGAATGACGACACATAATGGAACTGTGAGAGAGTAGCATTTATATTTATGCTATGAAGGAAGACCATTTAATGAATTGGCCTGTTTTGTGTGTGGCTCTTGAGGTAGGGAATTCACCTAGTTTGCACCCGGCACTAAAACGCCTACAAGTTTTAGCTCGCCGGCTCGCAGGCAGGGGGTTAATCCCAGTGGAACTCACACATCACGTGAGTGCAGACATTTATTATTATTATTATTATTATTATTATTATTATTATTATTATTATTATTATTATTATTATTATTATTATTATTATTATTATTATTATTACCGAGTTTTTGTGGTAGTTAGAGGTGAAAGAAGGTGCGGGGTGGTGAACAGGTCTCAAGCTACGAAAGTAAAATTAATTTAAAATTTAACAAGGTTATATTTTCTTTTCAAAATAAGGAAATAACAAGCATGGCAGGTACAGAGTAGCAAGTCAACAAAATGTAGTTACACAATTTACTGGATTTGGGCTTCGCGCCCCGACTTCACAATGCTTGGGCAATCAGCCCAACCTTACTTCAAAATAAGTTTTAACAGAGGGGCAGAAAACCCCATTCATGCTCAGGAGCACTTGCTCCAAATTACACAGAAAAGCCTCCTCGAGGCATACAACACTCAATTTTCAAGAAAGAGCTACTCGCTCTCAAACTTTAAGCCTCTGAAAGGCCACACCAAACTCCACCTTCAAGTTGTCCTCTCAGGACATAGACACAGGGGTAAAATACCCAACCTACTGAGGTCTATTAAGTGAGAAAAGATTAATTACATGACCTCTAAAATAACAATTTGAGAGGAGGCGAACTTGCGCTCCTAATACTCTTTGTTTAAAACCTACTTGGCACTAGGCCGTTAATACAAGGGCTAATCCCATACTAGAGAGGTGACTTAAGAAAGAAACAATTTACATTACGTTAAAGAAGAATAGGTTGAGAAAAATAAGTTCACCTCAAAACAATATGAGTGGGAGCTCGAGAGGGTTAAGCACTCTCTATCCCGATATGTAGTTTAAGGATAGAATAGATACCAAAGGTCTTTACATTTTAAGGAAGGTTACATTATGGAAAAACTTCGGACCCGCCCGGAGAGTTAAACTGCTGAGCTAGCAAAGAAAGAAGTTATTAATCGGCCATTACCTTGTTGTTGACCGCTGCCGAAGAAAGAGGCGCTACCCGCCCCCTGCTATGTACTTTACATCTCTCTTAAACTGCTGAGCTAGCAGAGAAAGAAGTTATTAATCGGCCATTACCTTGTTGTTGACCGCTGCCGAAGAAAGAGGCGCTTTGTACTTTACACACTGAGAGATGGTACAGAAGTGGCGCAGAGACCCTAAAATCAGCAGTTTATATACTCTCGCGGAAAGTTCGAGGCGTTTTAGGGAAGAAAACACCCGCCCACAATCACTTTATTGGGTAGGGTACAGCAACATATTCAAGTTGGGGGAAGATACATCAGATTGGTCAGAAATTAATTAAATAAATTCGGGATTGGCTAAATACAAAACAAGGGGAAAGAGAGGGGTATACAGCCAACTTAAACAATAACAGAAAGATATTTAACAAGAAACAAACTTTTGAAATAAAAATTTCTCTAAAAAATAGTTCTTTCACATCGCACTAGGGTGCACCATTGTAGTTTTTCAGTATTGTCCTCTAGAATAGAAAGTTCACACTTCTTACTACCGGTAAAACAAAAATACATCAAAAGTGGCACAGTTCAAAAACTCCAAACTTTCGAAGTAGTGACATCTTCCGGGAAACTTGAAAATTAATACCGTCGATAAAGTTCAGACTTCCTCCAGCAGAGGAGTTTCAATTGGCGCACATTTTAAATTAGCGGCGTGGAGGTGTACCGCCCGGTACAATTATTATTATTATTATTATTATTATTATTATTATTATTATTATTATTATTATTATTATTATTATTATTATTATTATTATTATTATTATTATTATTATTGCTCATTTTATTGCTTAGCGGATCTTGAAAATATAAGTTGGCTACACTGTTCAACTGTTCGTACACTTCTTCTACATATCCATGGTAATAGGGTCCTGTGAAGTAAACTTGATCTCCTTTGGGTGATCCGTAGCTGAGTTTTAATTCATTGTCTCAGCTGCACACCTGCTGGAATGTCAAGTATATTGTTCTTTCAACCCTTCAAATATCCGAATATCTCTGTCGGTTTTGACCCATGATCTTGGAATTCAGAGTCACTGTCAGTAAGTACACATGTATAATGACCGTGATGTCACAGATACACGGGCAGAGTGCCTCACACCAGTCCAGAGAGGGTTGTTACGTGCATGCGTTCTGCTTGCAGAACGGGGAACACAACCGATAAAGTTTAATGGCCGCCATCTGGGGGAAGGGGAAAAAATATTCCCCTGCATTTAAGATAAAATATCTGTGATCTGAATGTTTGCAGGGTCCGGATTACACAATATTCGAACGAGTCCTCCCCTCGTCGCTAGGAATGTTGGAACCTTACAAGCAAGAGAGAATGAGGGGATATTTTCCCCTAGCGCTACCCGTATGCTTCCACCAAATGTACAAACAGCTCACATCAAAACTGCGGCTAGAAGACTCCTATTACAGTATAGCTCTAGTGTATCCCTCAACAGGAGTACAGGAGAGCTGGACATAATTCAAAGGAAAGCAACTCGATTTTTTTTGGGTGATTTCCGACAAAATAGTAATGATACGAAAATGTTTGCAAAGTTTGGGCTGGGAAGACTTGGGAGGAAGGTATGAGCTGCTCGATTAAGTGGTATGTTCCGAGCTGTCAGTAGAGAGATGTGTGGAATGACAGTTGTAGAGCTTTTAAACGTAGAAAAGAGCGTAATATGAATATACAGTTGTAATTCAAGAGGAAAAATTGGGGCAAATATTAATTTATAGGAAGAGGAATTTGGGATTGGAATACTACCTCAAAATATTGGATAGATTTCCAACTTCTTTTAGTTGTTTAAGAAAATATTTGGTGAGAATTGATGGGGAATCTGACAGCTGGACGATGCCCTAAATGCTTATCAGTGGTGACAGGCTGAGATGCTGTTATAGGTCCCACCGTCACTGTGTCATGACACGTTCACAAGTTCTGTCGAGTTTCGTGACATTGCTCTGAACTTCCACACGCGCCACTGTGCCGCGAGAATCGGTTTGTGACGGTGAACAGCGCTGTAGTGATGTTACAACAATCAAGAGAACCTGAATGCGTGTTTTATTCTTTATTCTTATCAGTTGTGGCGTTGGATATTGTAGAACACTATCCCCAGTATACTCGTTTGTGGGATACTCACTTATCATAATACTGTATCAGTGCTACTGATGGTGAGGGATTAGATACATTACGTCCGGATCCATAGCTAAATCGTTAGTATGCTCCCCTTTCGTCCAAGCTGTGTCGGTTTCGATTCCCCGCCTAGTAGGTGATTTTAACCTTTATTATTTAATTCCAATGGCTCGGAGATTGAGAATGTGTGGCGTCTTCAGCATTGGAATTTTTCAAGGGATGGGACCCTATCCTCACAGACGCGTAGGCCAATTATTATTATTATTATTATTATTATTATTATTATTATTATTATTATTATTATTATTATTATTATTATTATTATTATTAGGTAACTTACAATGGGAAACATTGAAATGTCTCCAAATACCGTAAAAGTAGTTAGTGGGAGTTAAACCGAATAACATTATTTTTTATTGGTTTGAAATGTCTGGTCGGGACAAAAGTCCGTTCGCATTGCCTGCAAGGTATGCATTGCCGCCCAACGCCGTGGACGGACAAGTTGCCTGCTTAACTCCTAGCCATTCCAGTGCATGGACACTGTGTTATAGCTGTGTAGAGCGGGCTGTGGCTTCTGCAGGATGAATATTCCCGCTGTATGGATTACAATGTACAAGATACATAAAATTGTTTTCAGTATTGATTTAGCTACTTCCCGATATTAATATGGCTTGTTAGTTTCTTTTTCCGTAAACCATAAACACATTGAAGTTATTGCCATCATTTCATTGAAACTTACTGATGATCGAAGATGTTCCATTGCTAACTCTCGTACTAGAGTTCCCAAAGAACTTATCTTTCTTCTGCGTTGAATCCACTCCCCCACCCACAGCTACTCCTTTTCCCAACGTGTTGTGTGTATGAAGACCAGTGCAAAAACAACCTTCCAGTCTCCGAGTCGAAGGAATTATCCTTGATCCTCTCAGGAATCGAACGCTGGGCCAGTATGCTGAGAATTCAGCGAAGAAATAGAGCATACAGTAAAATGTGACACTCCATTAGAGCTCATTTTGTGGGAGAGAGAAGGAAAACATCATTAATATCAAAATATCTGGGTTTAGGCTTTCTCAACAGCAACAACAACAACAACAACAAATAATTAATTTTATAGACTGTAGATGGCACATCACTTCACTTTCTGCGGTCACTCCAAGAGAACAGAAGGATCTTATCTTCCGATCTGTTATGATTGCAAGGGGATGCTTTGTCAAGTAACATAAGAAAATATCGTCTTCAGGGAATTCCAGAATACTGCGCTGAAGAACCACTAGCTCTGTTGTGCCCAGACCCCGGGCCATCAAAATCTGAAGCTACCCTATAGATAAATACCCGCTATCAATTCCTATAAGGGGCTGTCTGGCCGAGGCGGTAAAGGCGTGCTCGGTTCGCCCGGAAGGACGTGGGTTCGAATCCCCGTCCGGAAATCGTAAAATTTAAGAAACGATATTTACACTTCCGGAGGTGCATATGGCCCTGAGCTTCACTCAGCCTACACCAAAAATGAGTACCAGGTTAATTCCTGGGGGCAAAGGCGGTCGGGCGTAGAGCTAACCACTCTACCCCATCACGTGCCGAGGTTAACAATGGTGGAAGCCTTTACCTTCCACTCCTCCAAGGGCGTTCATGACCTGTATGGAGGTGACTTTGCTTTTTTTATCAATTCCTATAAAATACCCAGGAGGCAAACCACAATATATGAATTACTACCGCTTCTGTAGTAAACAAGCAACCAGTTTTCCAATTGCGAAAAACCGATCATCATAAATATGTCTCCCGGTCATGGCTATACATCAACTGCTGCTAACTTCAGATGGCAACCAGCCATAAGACATATTTATGTAAAAAAAAAATTGGGACAATTATCATACTCATGGTTATCTTTTTCACTTTGTACAAACATTGTTTTTATTTTATACGGTTTATATTAAATGTACGATATTTTCACTAAAATGTACACACCAATTAATCTTTTAAATGAGTTATATCTTTAAGATATCACATTTTAGAACAATTGTAAGATCAGGTGAGGATTCATCAGAAAATTTCCTGTAGGATGGTTCCCACAAAATTATAAAAGAACTAAGTAATATCTGGATACCGAATTTCAACAGTTAAACCTATTTTTCTCACGATGAAATTTTTACAAAATTAAAAACGATTTTACATTTTGAAACTAAATAACAACCACATAGTTCACAATTTTCTCCTCTGTAAGCTATTACTAATTTTGGTCCAAGTGGAAGCGAAGTTCCCTATTCCCGTGGACTGTCAGAAATATTATAATTAAAATTCTACGTTTTGCGCTGTTTCTTTGCCATAGAGACATGCTCTATGTTTTATTGAAAACTGTCTTCAGAAAAAGGTGAGCGAATAAACCACAGACGTGTTAAGTTAATTCGAGCAGGAAGCTAACTAAAGATTGGAAGTCGACTGCAGCCCATAAAACATTCACGGGCGGGAGTAGCGAGACGCCATACACACAGCATCTGCAGTCGTCGGGACGGCAGCGTCTTTCCCAGAGCCCGCCCGATCAATGTGCGCAGGGCCGACATGTCAACAAGCCGGGGAGTTCCTTAAATCAGCAAAATATCAGTGGCATTTCCTCCCTTTAGCGTAGTTATTTATTACTTATCTTCATTATACTCTGTTATGTCTTTCAGCGTTCAGTCAGCAAGCCTCTGTAAATTTACAAAACACCTCCACAATCCTCTATTTGTAACTAGTTCTGTGTCCTTGTTTAGTTCCTTAATTCATTAGAAACTGAGTCTAACCATCGTCGTCTTGGTCTCCCTCTACTTCTCTTACCCTCCATGATAGAGTCCATTATTCTTCTAGGTAACCTATCCTCCTCACATGACCCCACCACCGAGGCCGATTTATGCGCACAGTTTCATCCATGGATTTCATTCCTAACTTAGATTTATCTCCTCATTCCTAGTACCCTCCTGTCTGTACCCGCGATCATTCTCGCTACTTTCATGTCTGTTACTTCTAACTTATGAATAAGATATTCTGAATCCCCCCAGCTTTCAATTCCGTGAAGGAGGAGAGACCGACATAAAGATAGTTTCGTCCGGGAGCTGACTTCCTTCTTACTCACTGCATTAGCTTTATTGCACCTTGGTTCAATCTCACTTCCATCCTGGGAGAACAGACATCCTGAATACTTGAAATTCTCTACCTATTCCAGCTTTGTATCACCAATCTAACATTTACTCATATCGATAATTTCGCAACGTTCCTAGTTCGAACCACACTGTCGTCAACTCTGAGGATGGTTTTCCATTTGCGCAGTATTGCTTTTAATTAACGGTACCTTTTTCAAGTGCAATATGATGTTTTTTTCCTTTTCAGTTCATTTATAAATTTGTGTTATACTGAATTAGTTTTCATCGACCAGAAATCCTGACTGCTATGTCGTATGTTTTTTTGTCTTTTTAGACAATCATGTTGCTAATTGGAGTGCCTCCATTGTCTGCCAGACCAAGGATCTCTTCATGGACGGTGAGTCTTGTTTTTATGAGATCCTGGATGAACGAGGTTCTTATTTTATGATGTTTAGTGATGCATAGAATCTGATTATGCTGGCATTTATAATTTACCAAAGGAAATGCAATAATTTTATAATATTTCAGCTCGGAGAGAACCAAGTCAGTCACTGGTTAGTTAAGCTTGACTTCACCAGATCACCGAGCAACATATTTCTAGTTAGTTTGTAGTGCACGTCAGAAGTGTTGTTACCTGCTGGAAATACAAGCTTGGGTTTTGCAGGCGAGCTTTCATTGATGAATGAAATATTAACGGAATGAGAAAATATCTCGCGAAATATAAACTA
Organism: Anabrus simplex; assembly: GCF_040414725.1. Lineage (NCBI taxonomy): Eukaryota > Metazoa > Arthropoda > Insecta > Orthoptera > Tettigoniidae > Anabrus > Anabrus simplex. The sequence continues at coordinate 14,495,958 of NC_090274.1, read as the reverse complement.
ATACAATAACAGACTAGAAATACTGTCTGTATCAGCAGAAAGTAAAATATTTTGTTATAATCCTATTTCATAAACTATATTCCATCAACAGTAAAACGCTTAATGTTTAAATTTAAAATGTCCACATAATTTCGTGACCAGCTCGGTTTTTTGTGCCAAAAACAACCTTCTTCTTCAAGGAAAGTAATTGTTTCGTCAAAATCTGTACATTCGGGTGATTTGTTTTTGCCAAACAGATGAAACCGAAACTGTTTTCAATGTTGTTTTATACAACCACAAAATTATGTGGATATTTCAGATGCAAACATCAAGCATTTTACTCTTGATGGCATTTACTTTCCGAAAGCGGATTATAACAACATATTTTAATTTGTGCTGACTGTATTTCTATACTGTATTGTGAAACATCAGCATTGTTTTAAATATAGCTTTTTTCTTTTTATAATGAGTATGGATAATATATAATAATATGAAGGCGTTTCATGAATTATGAAAATTTACGAAAATATTATTAATTTTCCTGGAGAGTAGTCTATTGAATTCCACACACGGCGAGAGCTGAAAACACTCGTTTCCAAAGCGCGAGAAGCCATGGTTCAGAATATCATATTTCATATTATGCCCGTCTCTAGTGAGACAGTGACTATTGTATGGATGTTGCGAAAAGTGTTACTCACGGAGCCGGTCGTGCTGCAATGGCAGTTTCTGGCTCATTGAGCCTTGTACACCTCGACATAGAGCCACCATAGCTCTATTTTATGGTTCCTGTATAACCCCCGGTGATGCTAATTAAGACTTTCACGGCCGCAAACCAAAAGTTGCCAGCAATAGACTGGGTGTGTGTGTGTAGCATTCGCCCTAGTCATGCCATTTAGGATCGCCAGTAGGACAGACACTACTTAGCAGTGCAACATCCTCCAACAATCTAGAAACTAAAAATTGCTAAAGGAGAAATTATTCTCAAAATTGTGCTCAAACGGGGCGAAATGCTACACGCACCCACAAACACACAGTTTACTTCTGTTACTTTTTTGATCTCCCAGCGTGAAAACAATTGACATTGTACCACAATGAGGAGAATAAAGTTTTGAATGCGGATAATCATTTCTTCTTTGGCAGCTGAACAATCTGCTTTCGCTAACTCAGCCATGTCACAGCTCTGCACTTCGACCGGCCTCTGTATTCGGGAGACGGAAAGGGTCTGCCCTGAGAATGGTTTTTCCGTGGTTTTCAATTCTCTTTCACTAAGGCCGGGACGGCTCCTAGTATGGGATACGGTCAGCAACTCTCTCACCTTAACCTCGGACACCTCCTGGCCTGACAGAAAGATTCATCGTCTACATTCCTTAGTTTCTCTCTCCTAATAGTTCTCAAGTCTAGCCCTAGGTAAAAGTTCGCAGTGCATCCGATACCTTCAAATTCAAATCCTCTTATTTAATTTTAATTTCCTATGCTGCCTTCTTTAGAAACTTACCTATGTTTTACAGTAGATCACAATACCAGTATTTTGATAGCAAGATGCCACTGTCATGAGAGTTTAGTGTTATGTATACTACATATTTGCTTAAGGAAATTCGAGCCGTAGTACATTGGAGTTGAAGTAATTATTTATATGATATAAACTGGCTTCTTTAAAGCGTTTCTTCATTTCAGTTCATCCCGGAGTAAATAAGAACAGAAAGAGAGAGGATAGAACTGAGTGTCTTATTCACACTGGTACTGATGGGACATACAGAGCCAAAAAAAACATAACGAAAATATATTTATTATTTTAAATATCCACTCTAATAGACAAGAAACAAAAATACCTGAAAAGAACTCGGCAGAATTCTGAACAATAATGGAAGGCAAAAAAACTGTAAGGTATCAGAAAAACATCTTCAGTTTAATTTTTACCTAATAAAACTAACAGATGGATATGTGAAAATAAATATGCCAGGCTTGAACAGGTTTATCTGGGAAGAAATTGCAAGGTAAAAGAACAATTTTCCTCTTAACACATAGAGTACGAAATGGTCTTGAATGTGATGAGAAATGACGGGGTTATGGAGTAACAAATACAGAGTTGTATTCTTAACTGTGTACTCTAGACGATCAGTGTTGGAAGAGAGGATCTCTATGTTTATTAGATGATGAATACCGGAATGAATTGGCACCTGAAGAGTGAAAGAGGTGAATGGAAGATGGACAGGAGGTAACCCGTCACTCTTCTGTCTATGGCGACCGGTCACTGAATCGAGCGGGGATTGAGGTGGTGGGGAGGATATGAAATGATGTTATTAATTCACAGTGAATAATACCAAAATATCTTCCTAACAGCATGATAATTTAACATCTGCCATTCAGAAGCCATAATCAGATCCTAGTGTTCTGGTGTGTAGAAAAGCGTTTTGCGGTCGAGAATGCTTCAAATCCCGTGGATCACCTCATCCGCTACCTTCAGCTAACCCTTGATTATGTGGAAGTTGACTACTGACCACTACTTCACATGTACATGAACATATTTTTAGCCAATCCTTTAAGGATAATAACTCATTGATGTGTTCTTACCTCATCACATCCGGAAAACTCCATATTTGATAGAGCCTTGCGTGATGTCTACACTTACCACAGGGATATTCTGTAGTTTGGGATAAAATGTCAAACCTCCGAAATCATTGCGAGCACTCATTGAATATTTTAACACACACATGAGCAGGTAATGGCGATTCTCTTCCTCTTAACGTGATTTATTTCTGCTTTCAGAAACGAATACTTTACTTAGGGTATCTGAAGTTTACTCCCTAAGACTAATTACTATATGGACAGTTGATTATAGAAGTAGTGAAATAAATTCTACAATAGGGTCTGATAACGGAAGTCCTTTAGACATCACTAAGTAGTGTCGTCAGTACGAGAAATTACGGGATGAAAAACCTAAAACACACAGGAATTCCACCAAAAAATGTAAGGAAGTAGTCTACGAGCGAAAAATACGTAAGTCTTGGTATCAGTGAAAATGGAAATGACTGTGGCTGTGATGGTTCTAAAGATTTGAAGAACAATAGCAAGTCTCAATATACTCTTGTGCGCATCCATGAGCATGTTATCGCTTACCACCAATCAGTAACTAGAAACAAATCTTGGATTTCTGGTCTGTTGGTAAACTTAGGTATAAGGGCGAGCTAGTGGCTGGGAATACGTCGAAGGCAGCGGTCGACCGACCCCAGGGGGGGGGGGGGGCACCGGAGCCATTACCCCAGCTGTCTAAAATACAGGGAGGACTTTATGTCGATGACCCTTGATGTGCGGGTTGTCTACCTCACAGGCGCTTCATTTCAACCATTGAAACCTTACCTTACCCCTATCCTATTTCTTCTCAACCATTTCCTGGGCATTGTCGTTTATCAGAATTCCTTACTTCATATTACCTCATCTGCCGTATTTCACATATTTGCTTCTGAAGCCGTCCAGGTCTCCGGCGTGACACCTTATACTCAGCTGTTCATATTAACTGCTCTGCACCTCTCACTTCCTTGAACTGCTCTGGACCTCTCACTTCCTTGATAGTCTATTATTCAAAGTTATATTCATTTACTATTTAGTAAAAATTGTCTGCTCGACAGGGAATCGATCTCCAGTTGGTCTGCATTCGCACTCTAGTGCCTTACCCCGACACCACACTTCACTGTCGAACGTTTACGCTGAAATCATGGGTAATGAAGTGCAATAAATAAAAGTCTTAATAAAATCCACTTCTACAAGTAAGGTCATGGTGAATTTTGTTTAGCATATACCCTACTATAGTCCGCCTGTGTAGTGTAGTGGTTAGTGTGATTAACTGCCACCCCCGAACGCATTGGTTCGATTCCCAGTTCTGCCACGAAATTTTAAAAATGGTACGAGGACTGAATTGTGGTCCACTCAGCCTCGGGAAGTCAACTGAGTAAAGATGGGTTCAATTTCCACCTCAGCCATCCTCGATGTGGTTTTCCGTGGTTTCTCACTTCTCCTCCAAGCAAATGCGACAGCCAATTCCTTCCCTCTTCCTCGTCTGTCCCTTCCAATCTTGCCATCCGTCCGCAAGGCCCCCTGCTCAGCATAGCAGGTGAGGCAGACTGGGCGAAGTACTGGTCCTTCTCCCCAGTTTTATCCCCGAACAAAGGTCTCACGCTCCAGAACACTGCCATTGAGGCAGTAGAGGTGGTATCCCTCAATGATTCCGAGGGGAAAATAAACCCTGGATGTTAAACGGATTAAGGAAGAGAGTAAGAAAGTTAAAAGGAATGATTTGAAACTGGGAGACATCGACGAATGTTGACTAAATATTACGGCGATCAATAGAAAATATTGGACCTCGAGTTTTACACAAATTTACTGGAAACATTGCGGAATGACGTCACAGACAATGAGGAAGAAGTTAAGTTTAGAGGCGATTTGATTATTTAGATGTTCCATTTATGTGATTAAACACAGCAATTAATATATATTTAACTCTCACTTGACCTGATGTTTTGGTAGTTCACTTGCAATTATGGCAAACTCCTAAGAATGTTTAATGCGGAACTGGAAGCCTCCACCAGTCAGTTGCAAACCTGTCAGTCTGCAATTTTAATAACGTCAGTGCTAAAACATTATCGTAGATATTAGGCTATGCTGGATTTTAAAACGTTTAGGAGTAGAAGGATTCTATTCCGTAAAAATGTCATGCAAGTATCTAGATAGAGAGTTCTAGTAAATCAGTCCTTCCTGTAAAACTGAGTCGTTTGGACATTGGCAATTTTACCCCTAGACCCATGAGGTCTTCTCATCTACATTTTCATTTCCTCTTGTCCAGTTCCTGCCAGGTCCGAGTGTTGCCTCTCCTCCCACCACTCCTCTTCTGTAATTGTATTCCTGCCCGGTCTAGCTTTTCTTATACTGTTCTGACAGAGTCCATCCATCTTGCTCTGGACCTACCTCTTGCACTCTTTCCTTCCATCTTAGACTCCAACACTTGCTTTGGCATCCTTCCCTCCTTCATCCTCATCTCAATTTATTATTCTCCAACCTGTCGCTCAGCTTTAATGTTAAAAACATTTCTCCCCTCAATTGTGCCGAAAGTTGAAGGGCTAAAGGGCCACGAAATTTTCAAATTGTGAGTCTTGGATACATCTATCAAAGTAAAAAAAATTAAGGTCACTTCCGGCCTAAATTAAGTTCCAGAAACAGCCTAAGTTCGCTTGTTTCTTTACTCGTCTTCTTTTTTTATTCAAATCCTAGCCAAATTAGCTGATTTTTGATTTCTGAAAAATGTCCTCACCCATGTTCATAAAAACCAGAACACCTTGAAAGACTAGAGATTGGAAGTTCATATCCGCAGGACATGTGCATTAATATGTTCTGAAGAATTGGTGCGCATTTGAACCATGTCGACCCTCAGGTTCAAGGTCCACATCGATATCTCGGCGGCTCTCGTTGTCGCTATAAACCGAAGGTAATGGATCAGTGTGACTTGAGCAGACGTTCAGGATGCCTCGCAGACGTATGCGAGAACCGTAGCGTCAAATGAGTGGGTTTGAAACAGGGCGCATTATTGGAATGAGAGAACGTGATGCATCCATCTAGGAAATTGCTGCTCGTGTGGGATGAAGTGTGTATACAGAATGGTTCACATAAGGCCGTAGAACACGAAGACAACCCCCGAGAAGATCGGCACCTCATCCGAATGGCATTGCAGGACAGATCTGCATCCTCCTCGGCTCTGGCGTAACAGTGGAACAGTGAAACACATCGTACACAATCAGGAGTGACAGTCCGCCGCCGTTTATTACGGTCTGGGTTACCGGCGCGTCGTGCACTTCTCCGCCTACCTTCGACTAATGTGCATAAACATGCTAGACTGCAATGGTGAATGGAACGACGTCACTGGAGACAGGAATGTCAGCAGATAGTGTTTTGGGACGAATGCAAGTTCTGTTTGTTTCAAAATGATGGCCGCATTTTGGTTCGCCGCAGACAGGGGGACAGGTATCATATTGACTGCATTCGCACAAGCCATACAGCGCCATCTCAAGGCCTTATGGTGTGGGGTGCTATTGGGTAAAACCACTAATCACAAATCACAGTCGGTGCGTGTCCTGCACGAACATGTGCCTTCCTGCTGTCACAGGATGTCAGACTGTTGCCCTGGCCCACCCGATCACCGGACTTGTCGCCAATCGAAAATGTAAGGGATATGGTGAAATGACGTGTGCAGCGTTGTGACCCAATGCCAACCACCAAAGATGAACTGTGGAACCAGGTGAATGCAGAATGGATGGCTATACCCCAGGACGCCATTCGCGCCTGATACGCGTCGATGCCATCACGCATGGAATAAGTTATCTGTGCCCATAGAGAACCCAGTGCCTACAAATGCTAATTGTTTCTGCAGAACATACTAATGAATATGTCCTGTGAATGTGAACTTCCTATGTCTAGTCTTTCAAGGTGTTCTGTTTTTTATGAACATAAGTGTAGTAAGGGTTTGAGTGAAACTGTGCAGGAAAGGATTGTAATTTTTAGGAATAAATAAAGAATATATTCTCAAAATTTATTATATGTTATTTACCTAAAATTCGTACCTCATATCGCTAGGATGATTTCAACACTGAGTTGCTTGTCTGAAGTATGGATTTTTCTACCCCTATCTCAGTTCTTCTATTATTTTTCAATATTTCCACTTATTCCCTTTTTAAATTATAGAATTCATTTGAATTTCAGTACTTGAGGATGTCTGCTGCTTAGTGTGAGGGGGTTGAAATGACTGCAACTAGAGTAATATATTATAATTTTATTTTCACTTACGGATTATTACAGTGTACATTTAACCCTCACAAAAAGTCACAAACAGGTATGTATTAACAATTAGACAAACTTCTGAAATATCTTCTATACACAAGTGGTATTCAATTTATTTTGTATTTTTTATGGATGGAATGCAAGAATTATGTATGCTTAGAAATAAGCAGCATTACAAATTAATTGATTGTTCATGAGATGTACTTACACGTTATAAACACTAAGGTCGTCAGTTACGGGAACTCAACAGAGACACTAGGAATCTATTCTACTGACAGTGAACAAAGACATAAAGGTGAACAGAATATTGTCGTAACATCTCACAAACTGAAAGCAATATTAATTCTTATCAGACTTTAAAGCATTAGAGTCAGACTAACATACTTTGGCACTGGATCTTTGGCACTATTTCCTGGCACATATAACGAAATAGCTCTACAACATCCTACAAACAATATCCTCTACACAATATGATCATCTCTTCTGTTGCGAAGATGTGGGTTCAGAAAGAGTGCTTCTTATGACCTCAAATGTTTCTGGTCAAGGAAACCAAATCTGTGATTGTAACTCTCAAATATCCTCAAGCGTAGATTCACTCCGTCGTGTATTTTGACACTGTGTCTAAAAGGAAACACTGCCTACTGGAGCCAAACAAAGTCAGGGCCAGGGATTGCATACAATATTTGTAGGTTTTGATAAACTTAAAATAAATTCAAAATAACAAAAATGAAGTTCGGAAGAGACTAAAGTAGCATTTTTTTGCTTCCAGAAGAAATGCCCTATACCTACGTGAAAAATCATTACCGGTGCACCTTCACTAAGTGAATGCCTGCATTTTTCAGATTATATCTTGTCAAATTAGGATGACAGATTAATATTTCCACCGATTCTACCATACAAAGGCTGCGATACACGAAATTATTGATCTGAGGCGTACCATTTCGGGCGAATCTCACCACGGCACACTGGATTGTAGACTTTGTAAACCGCGCTCACTGTAATGGAAGTTTTAAGACAACTGCAGTCAGGTAGTTGAGCTACGAATCAGGAAGGGAAAAACGAAAACTTGATCATAAAGGAGTTCACTAAAGAAGAGCTGGCACGTACCCAATAACTGGTTAGCATTACAAAGGTATTTCCTAATGCCGTGTTTATTTGTCTGTCCTTTTGACATTAAAAGTGGACAGTGTGCCCCAAATTATTCACAGTGTGTGGAAATGGCCGGCAATAACAACGCTCAGGAATTCCTTCACGTTACCTTGTCTATGGCTATTACTTGATGGGAACCTGGACGAAATTACAGTGTGTCTTTGTGAACTTCCTACGCTTCATTCCTCTCAGAAGAGACTACAGTAACTTTCACATTGCGAAGTTAACTCCGCAACAAAGCAACAGACGAAGAACTTCACATGCTAACATTTGAACAGTATGTAAACACGCTAGTGGTCATTCTCCCGCTGTGGCGCTGGAAGCGAAGATAGCAGCCTCTGCACGGTACAGGTTGGAACTACTTGAAGACAATCTTCAATCCATAAAAATGGCTAATTTTTTTAGAGAAAAATGAATTGTTCATTGTTAATCTGTTCAAAATTTCCCTCATAATTTACATGACCAGGAAATGGCTTATCAAATCGTGACTACTCGGAATGAGTGGCGCAGTTCGCACCTCACAGGTGTGCGAAAAGCGGTAGGAAAAGAATAAGAAGAAGTTTGTTTCCAAATAATTGCAGAAGACCTGTGTGATTTAATTTACAGTAATCAACACAATATTTTATTTAATGATTTGAAATAAGGTATCTATGCCTCCATGAATAATTCGTTAGGATGCAGGTCTTTTGTCCAAGAAGTACTTGGTTGTATTCCCAGCTGGATCGTGGGGATGGTTAATTAGTCCGGCTCTGGATCTGGGTGTTTGCACCGTCTTGAACATTAGATTTCATTCCAGGTAGGCCCCATCCCCACAGAGCGCAGGTAGTCAACATAAGTTAGCTGCACCAAGCCATTTAGGAGGCCGTACACTATTATTATTATTATTATTATTATTATTATTATTATTATTATTATTATTACTACTCTTTTCATATATTCTCTTTTAAAGCTTCATACTGGGATAGAGAGTGCTAACCCTCTCGAGCTCCCACTCATATTGTTGTGAGGTGAACTTAGTTTTCTCAATCTATTCTTCGTTAACGTAAAACAAATTGTTCTCTTCTTAAGTCACCTCTTTAGTATGGGATTAGCCCTTGTATTAACGGCCTAGGGCCAAGTAGGTCTTAATCAAAGTGTATTAGGAGTGCAAGTTCGCCTCCTCTCAAATTGTTTTAGAGGTCATTTAATTAACCTGCTTTTCATTTAATAGACCTCAGTAGATTGGGTATTTTACCCCTGTGTTTATGTCCGTTGAGGACAGCTTGAAGGTGGAGTTTGGTGTGGCCTGGGAGAGGCTTAAATTAAAGAGCGAGTGGCTCTTTTGGAAACGGAGTGTTGTATGCCTCGAGGAGGCTTTACTGTGTAATTTGGAGCAAGTGCTCCAGGGTTTGATTGGGGTCTTCTGCCCCTTTGTTAAAATTTGTATATCGGAAAGTTGGGCTAGTTGCTCAAGAATTGTGAACTCAGGGCTCGAAGCCCAAATTCTGTAATCCCTGTAATTGTACATTTCAAATTGTGTTTCGGCTACTAAGTACCTGTTCTTTGTTATTACTTAATCTTGAAAAGAAAATATAACCTTGTTAAATTTTACATTAACTTTGATTCCGTAGTTTGAGACCCATTCACGCCCGCACCTTCTTCCACCTCTACCTACCACCAAAACACGGTAACAATTATTATTATTATAAATAAGATATTTATTTCTGTATATTCAATATTAGTTTTGTAGAACGTCAAGTTTTTACGCTGATATCATGTAAAGCATTTAATTGCCTGTACTGAAAAGTTTCGTATTTTGACTTATAGTATAATTCTCGAACACTACAGACACTATGTACATGTTTGTGGGTGTTACCCCATTTCTGTGAACCACTTAAGTTAGCGTCCTTCAAAGGACACAAGAGTCACAGTAAGCCGACGGACGGGGTGAATTTTAGGAAATATTTGAAGTACATCTTTGAGGACTCTTTGACAACCCACTACTTACTTAACTCAGATTTTTTTTGTCAATCTTATGATTTATTTGCTTCCAAAAGTGATAAACACAACATTTAGCTCAGGCGTCCACTGGAAGAAAAGGACCGCATTCACTTGGAAATACACATACAATCAGTCACTTGGCAAGAAAGTCATTGAGCCCTGATGTAAGGACGAAATTTGGAGACCAGTCTCTGAGTAGTACCTAGACAACTGAGCTCACTTTAGAAGACGCTGAGTGTCGTCTTCATACCGAAGATTCCAGGTTTTCGTACTACCATCCAGGCTAGTAACAGCCATACAAATTTAACATCACTTTCTGTATCCCTGAGTTGATTTATTTATTCTCATATTCACAAAGAAACAAGGAATCAAACTATTGGATTATTCACTTAAATTATTTGTTTTTTATTTAAAAATCGAAGGGTTTACAGGCAAAATCTTATTAGTTTCCAAAAATTCATACAAAAAATTACCTGTTAACCTCACGATATTTCATGGACTAAGAGGAATCTTCTCTTTTCGAGAGAAGTGAATAATTTGTTCTTCCTTTTTACCTTATTAGGATATTTCTTGAAAAGTACAGAAATAAAATTTTGAAAACCTGTTAAAAGTGAATGTCTCAAAATCAATGTTGTTTTCATCAAAAGAAATGCTCAATAATAATGTACGTACAAAACACTTGTTGTGGAGAACTGAAGTATTTTCTGTAATCCACCTTGCTTAATGTATAACACGCTTCAATGCAAATATTTGAAAGCTTGGAACCAAGGCCATCCCAGAATTTTTTTCGGAGCGGTTAGGATTTATTTGGTGTGCAGCGGGGGTCTTCCGAAAACAAAAACTATAGTAACAAATATCTTTTACTTTCGAGTAGATTTTACGGAAAGAATGTTTGAAATAGTTTTAGGTTGCTAGCGTTCAGGTGGGCTGAATACGGTTTTACACAAGATTTCTGTCATTTGTTTAAAAAATGGAGGTAACAATGCGTTTCACTGCAAGAATTAAACATATTTAGAGGTATGATTCATTTTTAACAAAATTCTAGCAGCTCGGTAACATGAAAATAATTTTATATGTTTATTGATTTTTATATTTATTGAAGAATATTACAGGCTTTCGGGCCAAATACATGTTCCCGTTACAAAGAGAAAAAATATGAACTAAATCCACCATGTGGACGAAAATAAAAATAAACTAAGTCTACTATGTGGACGCTCACATGGGCGGGAAACCTATCCACGTGTTAGCGCCACCCTTACAACTACCTTACTGGCCGGCCGTGTTTATTGAAAGGGATGTTTATGGTGCAAAATATATATCCGTATATCTTACCAAAATTAAATTATCCACTTACGTTTTCAGTAAATTTTGTTAACTATATTCATAGAGTAACATTTAAAGATGACAGAGATTTTATGTTTATTCTGCAAAACCCTGTTTTTAATAATATTTCTAATTTATCGCAGGCTATTTCAAAACCCGTATATACTGTTTAAATTTCTCAAGTTCACTTTTACTTCGGAGGGGTTTGAACTCCACCCCCTAACCTGCCACCCCCCTCCTGGGTACGGCCTTTCGTTGAACTCTTCCTACTCAGAGCTGATGAATCAGACTTACACCCCATCATAAGCAGAACTAGTCCTTCTGTCTTCCAGTGGTAGCTTGTCGCCTCTCACTTAAGTCTAAAGCTGCCGAACGTGCCCTAAAGAGGAGATAAGTGCATATATCTAAACTGCAATGACCACACCTTAGTGAACTGACCTGACATTGTAGAAACTGGCTATGAAAGTAACCAGCACTTAAAAACATAAATTTAAATTTCTTACCGTATTCGACCGGAGAAACACCCTTACCAGTAAATTTTGTATGATCTGTCCACCTTTTTTACAAAACTCAAATGAGTTGAGGTCAGGAGAACTAGCAGGCCATACAGTACGTCCTTTCTGGATTGCTGCTTTCTTTTCTCCCCTAAGTGGGAATTTGGAGCTTACGTGCTTGTTGGTAATGTGTGATCAAATCAAAGGATTTGTAAACAACAAAGGAACCGATGAATTAATTGACGTAAGTATTGTTACTGGACAGTCCGCCACAACTGCTAGTCGTTCGAAATACAACTAGGACGGACGTGATGGAGCAAATTTTGTGCTGCCAAATTGGCGCTTGGACCGACTATCCCATCTGGTCCTCAGTAGTCGGGTCTCATCGTGTTGATCGTCTTCCAAGCTGTTGTACTGCTTGCTCCAGGTGCTCGTTCAGAGATAGAAAACCCTTATCTCTCACTCACAGGACCCTAAAAATAAACTGAGTGTCCTTAAATAAATCAGCATATTAGTCTGTGCACATAAGGTTCTCGGGTTCACCACTGAAGTCGCTGGCTGTTGGTTCACTGGAGTGGCGCGAACTATTGTTTGCAACGTCTGTTCCCTGGATGTCGTCAACACAAGACGTACATATTATTTTGAACATCGTTACGGACTCATTGGACCACGTTTATTTAGGTTTCCAACCAGGTTTATATATCCTCGCACACATGTCCTTCATTCTCTCAATGAGAATTACTTTCAGGGGTTCCACAAGGCTCTAATCTAACACCCTCACTGTTCATAGTGTACATGGATCGTTGGAAATCTGGAAATTGGATGGTCAAGGAAGAGAGGAAGATGAAAAATGAGATGGAAAGACAAGGTAGAAGGGTATCTAAGAGAAAAGATGGAAGGGAAGGTGTTTCGCTAGTTTGACCTCATCCTCAGGTACCTTCCAATCTTGGAATTTTTGTTTTAAAATGCGCCTTTCTAGGACATTTTGTTCCATTATCGCGCTGAGCCAGTTCTTGGTGCCGTCTGGGTTAACCTTTGAGATTCCAAACTTGTGTTAGGATCTGTTCCGATAGATAGACTGAGCACAAAACCAAAGAAAGTCAGCTTCATTTTCCTGATGATGTCCGTTACTTTGCTCGCCTTGTTATGCACATCCTCATTTTTTCTTAGCTTCCATGTTCGTACGTTCCCATGTACCTACGTGCCACAAGCATTTCTAGGGCTACAATGAGAATTACTTTCAGGGGTTCCACAAGGCTCTAATCTATCACCCTCACTGTTCATAGTGTACATGGATCGTTGGAAATCTGGAAATTGAAGGGTCACGGAGGAGAGACAGATGAAAAATGAGATAGAAAGAAAAAGGTGTACGAGCGAAGAAGCATTTGATAGACATTTATGGAAGAGAATAATCCAACAAAGCAAAGCTGTCCCTTCGTGACGTGGGAAAAGGCTGAGATAAAGAAAAAGTAGAAGATATATTCCAACGTTTAATTCCAACGCATTTTTTGGTAAATATTAACAGTTCAACCTTAAACACTCCTCACGCTTGTGCTCTTGGACAATAGAACTCCCTCCCGTTTAAAGCGAGTCATTGCAGTTTATTTAGAAATGAATAAACTGAGTTATATTACAAATAATTCACAATAACATTTCAAATATGAATGGCACAGGATCAACATTGAATGAGAAAAAAAAGTCAGTCGCCATAACAAACATTGCAAAAAGATTTCTCTAGAGCTTTTCTTTTAAAAGTCCAATCGATTGTACTATTTCAGTCAAGCGCGGCCCTTAAGAGGCCAGCCCTACTGGATGAGCGGCGAGCTCTGGCTATCGCTGAAGTCCAGCGTGTAGTACATCTCAGTGGTATCCAGAGCTGGGAAGGAACGATTTGACGACGCCGAGGCTTTCTCCTTGTCGTTTTCCAGCGTCAGGGTTCGACTTCTTGAGCTGAAAGCAACAACCTTCATGGCTAACTTATCGGCAAACAATACAAGCTTATATGCATGGCAAATATTTAAAACATTCCTAGGTCTACAAAGAGATTTACATACAGGTGTTCCACAAGGCTCTAACCTATCACCCTCATTGTTCTTAGTGTACATGAACGATTTAGTGAAAGGTATAAAATAGCGGAGGAGGGGGATTCAGTTTTGTGGAAATATAGTAAGCCGTCTGGGCTATGCGGTTGACTTGTTGTCAATGGCAGTCAGTGTTGAAAGCTAGCATTCAAATATCTTAGAGCTTTAATAGATGTTATAGTATGCCAGTTAGTATTTTCGGAGCTGAAGTGATGTTAGTCGGCAAGACAAGGACTGAACGTCAGGGACGAAACCGGAATAGGTCGATCATTTCAAAGATGTATATTCTTCCAGGATTAGATTCGATTTATTTTTATGCCAAAACAAGCGCCATTAGGCTCTCCCTTCTAACCAGATTATGAGATAGAATGTATATACCATAGGTGCTCAGCTGGGTGCCCCTTGAGGATAGCCCAGTGCGTCCGGGTTGGCGTGACGTAAATGAGGGCAGCTAACGTAGCGAGCATACGTCACAGTGAAGCGGGAGAGCGAAAACCCTTTGCAGGACGGGAACGGCGACGTTCGATTGTCATTGCGAAGCTCTCGACCACTACTCAGCGAAGTGTTGGATTGGGTAGAGTATATAAGAAAACAACCGCTAAAATCGCCAGAAAATCGACCTTCCTGTTTCATTTATGGTAATTTTATTTTCCCAAGGGGAAATTTATTAACTTTATTTCCGTCCATATCTTTGCACAGTCGAGAACAAAATACAGTCGAACCTGGATATCTCTAACCTCAATTAGTCGAATGTTTAGTATCTCGAAGTAACTTATATTTCCCGGCCGTTTGTCCAATTCTTTACGGGTATTTATGTCTCTATTGCTCGAACTTCGGTTACACGAATTTCTCGAAGCAAAGTTTTCCTTCCTTGAAGTAAAAAATACTCTGTAAGTCGAACTTTTTCAACATTAACTGTGCATTGCGGCGTTTGTGGTTTGTGAGGAACAGTTAACAGGTAAAGAAAGGTGTACAGTGATACTGGGAGCTAATATGACAGGAACTGAAAAATTAAAACTTCTAATGATCGGAAAATCGGGGAAGCGTCGCTGGTTCTCAGGTGTGAATTAATTACCGATCACATACGAAAGCAACCCCTCCGAAGTGGTGGATGACAAGCTCCATTTACGAATCTCGGCTGCGTGGGATTGATGAGAAGATTTTTTTTCAAAAGGTATTAACCGAGGTATGTTTCTTGTTTTACTACTGTATCCTGTCTTCTAAAAAGTCACTATAATAGGGGTTATAATTAAATTGATGCCGTCGAATAGAGTTTGTTCGTATATTTTTAAATACTGTTAAAATAATATATTCAGTATAAGCTGTACATGCTTAAAAGACGGTATGCTCCAATAAAATTTAGTTCCCGAGGTTTCTCGAGATATCGAGGTTCGACTGTATTTATACATTCAATTAAAACTAACACGTTATAATTATTGTTGTGTTACAATTTACAAAGGGGGTTTAAGCGTTCATGATACGATTTACAATTCCTTGGATGGGAATGACAGTATTTCAATTTATTAAAAAGTAAAATTCTTGTTATGCATTCAGGAAAAGTAATATATATTTACGTAGTTCAACAAGTTTACTGCTTGAGTTTACACAGTGTTTTTGTGTTGTTTGAATTTCCCTGTTCACTGGATTTTCAAATAGCATTTTAAACTTATCAGGCGTTCGATGGTGACAGCTAGCCTCGAAATGGCGAAGGAGTTTCATATCCTCCTCCTCACAGGCGGGAAATTTGAATTTTGGCGGGATATTTGAATTTGTAAACAAAGATTCAAATTTCCCGCCCGTAAGGTTTAGTGCCGTAAAGATGGCAGCATTGAGGTTTAGCCCCATCAAGATACCGGCACTGAGGTTAAAGATGGCCGCTTGACAGCTGTCAAAAAAAGCACGTAGCTTTGTTTACAAATTCAAATCTCACGCTAAAATTCAAATTTCCCGCCTGTGAGGAGGAGGCCTCCGAACTGTCCACTTATACTACTCCAAGATTAAAGTAAAACAACGATATAAATATATCTAAAACCAGATATACAGTACGTCTTCAAATAAATAACCTAACTGGTATTATTCTCGGTAATCATAAATGGATTGTTGGTGGGTTTATCTTTTTACCTTAACTCTGTATTATATTAGAAATGCTTCTAAAGAACCCCTTAAAATTTAATAGTGAATATTTTAATTCATTATGTACGTTACAAAAATATTTGAGTAGCCCTCTTTATTGTATCTGGTCAAAATATATAAACTGTTATGAACGTAAATAACTTATTCCTTACATTGAAAATGGCCTTCATTTCAAACTCGTGTATCGCAGCAGTGATCGGGAGAACTTGGACCAAACTTAACGGCTTATGACCTCACCACAAGCTCACTGTGGTTGAATAGCACACGCTGCGTGACGGAATCTTCAGCGTGAGCACCTCTGGTATTTATATAATAATATTAATAATAATGAGAAAAAATTACAGCTGTTAACTTAATGGAATACCAATGCAGATAATTATGGTAATGAAGTGATGGACGACGATGATGATGATGATGAGAATAATGATAATATAGAAAAAACGCAGCACAGTGAGTTTCACTCATTAGTTCGCCCAGATAATCTGTCTCCCGTTGACTCATCACTTCCCGTTACACAGCACGGGAATACCCGCACTTCGCAGTTTAAGTCCGTGCTTAGAAAGTCTTGATCTGTAGCTCCAATTGTTCTCCAGTTGTGAAGTGTTACTTCGGGGTTGTCTGCGCACCACACGCCCCCTGTGCCAGCGGAAGTTGTATAGGGGACCTTGTGAGCAGTGGATGTGCATGTGACAGGTGTAACATGGAACGTCGTCGTGATCTGTCACCGTTCGAACGGGCTATGATGGTCGGTGCCCGACGGATGGGAAGTGCGATTTTGGAAGTGGTGCGGGAATTCGGCTTCACACGATCAACCGTGTCCAGGGTGTATCGTGAATGGTTGAATGCGGGTGTCACCGTCCACAACAGATGAACGACCGGCCGTCCAGCCACCCTCGATGACCGTGACTGGCGACATCTGAGACGGATTGTCAGTAGTGACAGACGGGCAACCGTGCAACAAATCACGGCTCAATTCATGACAGGCCGTGCTAGACACGTCTCTCAGTGGACAATCCGTAGGAACATGGGTTCTATGGCGTATAGGAGCCGGCGCCACACACGGGTGCCACTGTTAACCCAACGTCATCGGGCACAACGATGCGCATTTGTCGCCAGTCACCAAGGATGGACACTGGAACAATGGCGTAACGTGATATGGTGGGACGAATCACGATTTCAACTGCACCATGCCGATGGGAGGCACCGTGTATGGCGCAGACCACATGAAGCGATGGATCCTCGAAGGTGTGGTCCAGGGCGCTGGTGTCTATGTCTGTTATGGTCTGGGGAGCATTTTCCTGGTATGGAATGGGCCCCCTAGTTGTTCTGGAAGAAACTTTGAATGGTACGCGGTATGTTGAGCTGCTCGGAGACCATCTCCACCCATTTTTTGGCCTTCCAGTGCCCAGACGGTTCTGCGGTGTTTCAAGATGAAAACGCGCCGCCACATCGCTCCCACGTCGCCCGGGAATGGTTCCAGGAACATGCAGCGGAGGTCCAACGACTGCCATGGCCACCCAGGAGCTACGATATGAACCCTATCGAGTATATCTGGGATGTCCTGGAACGCAGGCTCCGTACCATGGATCCTGCACCCACGAACAGACCAGCATTGGCGACCGCTCTGCAAACGATTTGGTGTCAGCTGCGTCCAGGGGACTACCAGGGACTTGCTGACTCACTTGCACGGCGTCTCACTGCAGTTCGCAGGGCCAGAGGCGGCCCTACACGCTATTAGGTGACAATCCCATGACATTTGCTAAGTCAGTGTAATTCTCGTAATGCCTCCACAAGTGTACACGGTAGAGGAAAGGGTGTTTATGTATGTACATTATGTGAAAACAAACTCTTTCGGGGAAGTCGCTAAATATTTTGTAACACAGTTTCCAGGTGTACGCCCCCCACACAGGGAAACCATGCGGAAACTCGTAAAAAATGGGGAGGAACTGGTTCTTTACTCGATAAAAAGCGAAGTGTTAAAAAACGTGTACTTAACGAGGGAAGAGTAAAAAAAGATAACAAAATACCTAAACCAACTTGGACAAGACGCCGGGGTTTCAAAGAGCTCAGCTTGGCGGGCCACGAAAATTGAAACCAAACAAGGTAACTGTAATAATTTTCTTGTTGCTATGCCGCGGAGCGGGCAGTGATGAGTCAACGGGAGCCAGGTAAGCTGGGTGCACCTGCCGGCCAACCAATGAGAGAAACTCACTCTAGTATTCGTAATCGTAGCATAGAAAGTGAAATTGTATCAAGGTATAGAAAAGTTAATACAGTAGTGAGCTTGCAGTTGCAGTGAGCCATCTGTCGTCGAAATTACTGTGTCGTCACATCGCTCTGTTTGCAGGCCGACTTACTCAGAGGTAGTAGACATGAAAGTAACAAGAATGTTTGCAGCTGAAAGCAAGTAGGGCCAATAGTCGGAGGGTAGCAGGATCATTGTCCTCAATTTAATTCTTAAGAGTGTATTCCAATCTTGGAAAGAAGATTTTTCTGAAATTAGGATCCTGCTTGAACTACACCTGTCTTCCTGTGTTAGGACAAACGTGTATACATGAAACCTTTTCGTGACCTTACCTGGTTGTCTTCGTAACCTCCTTGAACGGCGCCATCTTGCACGGCAGGAATGGAGAGGTACTTAGGAAGCACCTCTTGTAGGTCTCATGCACTCGGCAGTGGCACGCCGCCACCTGCAAAGAGACAAGGTGTGTTGATCAGCCCGCTGTCTGTGTGAAATTCCATGAGCTACTTAACTTAAGCCTAAAATGCATGCAATGCTATGCTGTTATTGAGAAACTACAAAGGTTGACAGTGACGTAGCATGCTATCGCTTTGCCCGTTGATCCAGAACGATTGATTAGGACACTATAGAGTTTTTCCGGTTTTAATTCAGCCACGACTTAACAAGTAGGAACAATTTACTCACGGTGAGAATAACAATGATGACAGCACAAGCCAATGTCCCGGCTGCGATGTACACGTTGTGAAGATGGTCCAAATGTATTGAGATGGGCATCTGCAGGTCCAGTTGGCTCTCCTGCTTGCTCGGAGCGATGACACTCGGGATGGCCTCAAGGATAAACTCCTCTGAAAACAAAATGCAATCAAGTCTGGATATAGTGAACTCGGTTATAATGAAAACCCGGCTATAGTGAACTCGGTTATAATGAAAACCCGGCTATAGTGAACTCGGTTATAATGAAAACCTTGCTATAGTGAACTCGGTTATAATGAAAAACCGGCTATAGTGAACTCTGTTATAATGAAAACCCGGCTATAGTGAACTCGGTTATAATGAAAACTCGGCTATAGTGAACTCGGTTATAATGAAAACCCTGCTATAGTGAACTCGGTTATAATGAAAACCCTGCTATAGTGAACTCGGTTATAATGAAAAACCGGCTATAGTGAACTCGGTTATAATGAAAACCCGGCTATAGTGAACTCGGTTATAATGAAAAACCGGCTATAGTGAACTCTGTTATAATGAAAACCCGGCTATAGTGAACTCTGTTATAATGAAAACCCTGCTATAGTGAACTCTGTTATAATGAAAACTCGGCTATAGTGAACTCTGTTATAATGAAAACCCTGCTATAGTGAACTCGGTTAGAATGAAAACTCGGCTATAGTGAACTCGGTTATAATGAACACTCGGCTATAGTGAACTCGGTTATAATGAAAACCCGGCTATAGTGAACTCTGTTATATTGAAAACCCGGCTATAGTGAACTCGGTTATAATGAAAACTCGGCTATAGTGAACTCGGTTATAATGAACACTCAGCTATAGTGAACTCGGTTATAATGAAAACCCTGCTATAGTGAACTCGGTTATAATGAAAACTCGGCTATAGTGAACTCGGTTATAATGAACACTCGGCTATAGTGAACTCGGTTATAATGAAAACCCGGCTATAGTGAACTCTGTTATCCTGAAAACCCGGCTATAGTGAACTCGGTTATAATGAAAACTCGGCTATAGTGAACTCGGTTATAATGAACACTCAGCTATAGTGAACTCGGTTATAATGAAAACCCTGCTATAGTGAACTCGGTTATAATGAAAACTCGGCTATAGTGAACTCGGTTATAATGAACACTCGGCTATAGTGAACTCGGTTATAATGAAAACCCGGCTATAGTGAACTATGTTATAATGAAAACCCTGCTATAGTGAACTCGGTTATAATGAAAACTCGGCTATATTGAACTCGGTTATAATGAACACTCGGCTATAGTGAACTCTGTTATAATGAAAACCCTGCTATAGTGAACTCGGTTATAATGAAAACCCGGCTATAGTGAACTCTGTTATAATGAAAACTCGGCTATAGTGAACTCGGTTATAATGAACACTCGGTTGTAGTGAACACGAAATTAAAAATTAAAAGTAAAGGATGTTACACAGCGCATTACATTGTAACATAATGTACTCTTGGTTATCCTTCTCGTCGTCGTCCTTTTTCTAAAATGAAGGACAGAACGAGCTCCAGAGGCTCGCCGAACAAAGGACAACCTCACGATAAGTTCTTTAGATAGTTTGGACATGTTATGAGGATGAAAAAGAAAAGGAGCGGAAGACGGAGACCCAGATAGAAGATGGGAATGGAAGAGGGGGACCCAGACTAAGGTCGCTGAAATCGATCAAGAATAGAATAATTAGAAGAAACCTGGTTTGGAACACAGTTGAGGAGAAACAATTATGGTGGGATAAACAACTCAACCTGCCAGGAGACGAACGATTTACTTATAATTAATTAATTTATTAGATTTGTCACGAGTTACTTGTTCAGCCCGCCTCTTCATTTTCTTTCTCCTCCTATTTCTCTGTATTCGGAAGACGCAGGGAGGCTTGTCCTCACCGTCGGTTGTCCTGAGAATGGTTTTTCGTGGGTATCCATTCTCCTGCACCAAGGCGAATGCCAGAACCGTTCCCAACAATTTCATGCAGGGGAAAAAAATTTAATTTTAATTTTAATTTTAATTTTAATTTTAGCCCGACATTCTTATCTTCGCCTGGTAATGAGAAAATGTTTCACAAAATTTGCAACAAGTGTTTTCAGAAATATCAGATTAAATAAAATCTTGTAATACAGATCAACAATAAGTTGCTTTAAGACGTGTTAAGGTTTGGTAAAGATCAGATCAATACTTATAAAGTTATGAATTTTCAAAGTGAGCGGCCAGTTGGATATGAAAAAAAATACCGACATTTCTTCGTTCAATCTGCATAAAAATGTTAACTGGCTATGATAAAAATTTCTACTATACACAATTAAACGTAGAATAAAATAAGCTACATTTTGTTGTTGCTTGTTTCTATATGGGACAAAAGATAAACGTTTTATTAATGTGTAAACTCAGCTGTCTGAATTTTTTTCTACGACAGTAGTATAGGCCAAGCCCGCCAATCCCCTCACCTTCTCCACACATTTCCATCACCAACACAATTCTCCTGGCCTGAAAGAGAGCACCACCGTGTAAGAGGCCCGCCTCCCCCTTCAGGGGGATATGCTGACATTTTTATTTACATGGCGTGGCTAAAGATACGAAGCCTGCTATTCTACACTGCATTGTATAACGACAGTCAATGTTCTTCATTCTATATCTAATTAAGTAGAGGCAATCCTATGTTTTCGTCTGACCTTAGAGGACCGAATTAAGAAGTAGGACAAGCCCATGCACATGGCGTTCATAGATCTAGAAAAGGCATTTGATAAATTTAAATGGACCAAGCTATTTGAGATTATGAAAGTGATCGGGGTAAGATAACGAGAAAGAAGAATTATCTACAACCTGTACAAAAATCAGATCTTTTTTTTTTTGGTAGTGGCTTTACGTTGCACCGACACAGATAGGTCTCATGGCGACGATGGGATAGGAAAGGCCTAGGAGTTGGAAGGAAGTGGCCGTGGCCTTAATTAAGGTACAGCTCCAGCATTTTCCTGGTGTGAAAATGGGAAACCACGGAAAACTATCTTCAGGGCTGCCGACAGTGGGATCCGAACCCACTATCTCCCGGATGCAAGCAGCTCACAGCCTAACCTCACGGCTAACTCGCCTGGTAATCAGATCACTAGATTTCCTGTATCATCCAGATTTCCCCTGTACAGATTGGTCCATAAATGGTTCTTAAGATTTTTCTTTCTTGCTTTTCTGCATCTTTAATCAATGATCTGCCCGCAATGATCAGTGTTTCAACATTATTATTATTATTATTATTACTATTATTATTGTTACCGTGTTTTAGCGGTAGGTAGAGGCGCAAGAAGGTGCGGGCGTGAATGGGTTTCAAACTACGGAATCAAAGTTAATGTAAAAGTAATTTAAAATTTAACTAGGTTATATTTTCTTTTCAAAAACAAAGCAATAACAGACATGGCAGGTACAATGTAGCAAAACAAGGGGAGATACAATATTTACAGGTTTTGGGCTTCACGCCCTGAC
This sequence comes from Anabrus simplex, assembly GCF_040414725.1. NCBI lineage: Eukaryota > Metazoa > Arthropoda > Insecta > Orthoptera > Tettigoniidae > Anabrus > Anabrus simplex. Next base: position 14,473,548 of record NC_090274.1, on the reverse strand, counting down.
TTCTGCGATCAGCTCAGTTTTACCACAAACACAAGTTTTAACAGAGGGGCAGAAAACCCCATTCATCCCTAGGAGCCCCTGGCTCCGAATTACACAGAAAAGCCTCCACGAGGCATATGACACTCCATTTTCAAAAGAGCGATCCGCTCTTAAAATTTAAGCCTCTCAAAGGCCACACCAAACTCTACCTTCAAGCTGTCCTCTAAGGACGTATTCACAGGGGTAAAATACCCAACCTACAGAGGTCTATTACATGAAAAGAAGGTTGATTATATGACCTCTAAAATAACAATTTGAGAGGAGGCGATCTTGCACTCCTAATACACTTTGTTTTTTTTTTAAACCTAATCTGGCTCTGGGCCGCTAACGCAAGGGCTAATCCCATACTACAGAGGTGACTTAGAGAAGAACACTTTACATTACATAAACGAAGAATAGTTTGAGAAAATAAGTTCACCTCAAAACAACTGTGAGTGGGAGCTCGAGAGGGTTAGCACTCTCTATCCCAATATGTAGCTTTACAAGAAAAAGATGAAAAGAGTAATTACATTTTAGGAAAAAGGTTACATGATGGAACTGCTTCGAACCCGCCGCGAGTGTTAAACTGCCGACCTAGCAAGAAAAGAAGTTATTAATAGGCCATTACCTGGTGTTGAACGGCTGAAGAAGAAAGAGGCGCTTCCCGCCTCCTGCTATGTACTTAATACACTGAAAGATGGAACAGAAGTGGCCCGGAGACCCCAAAATCAGCAGTTTATATCCTCTCGCGGAAGATTCTAGGCGTTAGGGGAAATAAAACACCCTCCCTCAAAGTTTTTATTGGCTAGGGAAAAGAAACCCCTACATAGGGGAAGAAGAAACACATTATTGGTGGAAAATTAATTAAAGAAATTCGGGATTGGCTAGATCCAAAATAAGGGGAAAAGGAGGGGTATACAGCCAACGTAAACCATGACAGAAAGAAATTTAACAAAGAACAAACTCTTGAAATAAAAATTTCTCCAACAAAATAGTTCTTTGATTTCGCACTAGGTTGCACTATTGTAATTCTTCAGTAGTGTCCTCTAGAAGAGAAAGTTCACACTTCTTACTTCAAGCGAAACAAAAACACATCAAAAGTGACACAGTTCAAAAACTCAAAATTTTCCACGTGGTGACATCTTCTGAGAAGGTAGAGAATTAATAGAATAGATAAAGTTCAACCTTCCTCCAGAAGAGGAGTTTCGACTGGCGCAACTTTTAAATAAACGGTGTAGAGGTGTACCGCCCGGTACAATTATTATTATTACTTCAGATGGAAGAACTGGAGACATGAAAAGCACGCGAATCTCTTTATCTGCTCCACTATGAACACTGATAAAGCGGTACTCACCCTGGCAAGTCTTGCCCGTGTATCCTGGACGACAGGCGCAGTAGAAAGAGTCCACACTGCTCCAGCAGGTCCCACCGTGGCGACAAGGGTTCACACTGCAGGCCTAGGGAACAGCACAAGAGTTAGACTGTGGCTACTCGGGGGGAGAGATTCAGTGGTGAAGTATAGAGTGTCTCACTTACAGCTCGTGAAGGGATGAGGCAGTCGGGTCCTGAGAAGCCCTTGGGACACTCGCAGGAATAGTTGTTACCGCGGTCCACACAGTAGTGGTGCTCGTGGCACGGGTTCGGGTCACACAGGTCGACCTGCAAACCAGCAAGTGTCACGAAATATCTCCACTTCAAGGTAAATTTTGACATGTTCACGTATTTAAGATTCTATTACTAAAATTTAAAGAAATCCTCTCGCCCAACGCATTTTACTGGCGCCCATCAAGTGGGCGGAATATCCAAGCAAATGGAACGCCTAGTTACCTTCACGTGGCACCTCTTCCCCGTGTACCCTCGCCCACATAGACACGTGTACCGCCCAATGTGGTCCATGCACGTTCCTCCGTTGATACAAGGTGAGGACTCACATTCATTATACTCGTACTCACAGTTCTGGCCGGTGAAACCTGCAACAGACGAAACAGCAATCAGCCTCAGTCTGGCCAGCAGAACATAGTTGTACTTCAGTCTAAACTGAAGGGACCTGCAAAGAAAACTGAATCATTAAAGATTTCGAACTAAACGAGCTTCATTTTTTCAATCAATGTAATTGTAAAAAGAACATGGCTACGTTTTATATTTTAAAAATTGTAGGAGATTCCCAAATCTCTCGCAATATTCTGAATGGCTGTTGTCTGCTCAGCAAAAGTTCATATTTTGTTTTTTCGCTCGAGTCGGTTTGGATACACGCTGATGTGCTGTTAACACCAGTAATTTCCTACAGATCTGCAAAAGAATGCGACGGAATCTTCACTCTATGAGCAGCTTACATCACACAGGCAAACGAACAGACATGCAGGCCAACCAATGCGCAGAGAAATAATCGAACACACAAATAAAACAAGAGTCGGAGAAACAAACAAACAAACAAACAAACAAACAAACACGCAAACTGCCGTACAAACAAACCGATAAACAAACATGCAGACAAACAGACTAATAGGCAAGGAGAAACAAAAATAAATAGACAAATAAGAAAGCAAAAAAAATAAACAAATGAGCATGCAAATAAACAAACAGATGAACAAGCATGCAGAGAAAAAAACAAATATGAAGAGAAAGAAATATGGACACAAACAAACATGCAAACAGACATACACGCAAACAAACAAACAAACATGGAAACAAACATGCAGAGAGACAATCGAAAAACACAAACAAACAAACAAACAAACAAACATGCAAACAGACAAACGAAGAAACATACAAACAAGCACACAGATGTGCAAGCATGCATACAAATAAACAGCTAAATAGACAAATAAAAATGCAAAACAATCATGCAAGCAAGCAAACAGCTCAACAAACCAACAAATAAACAAAGAGACAAACAAAAACAGACAAAATTCAACTAAACCAACTGTCGATTTCTCTGTAAGCTCAACTGAGATATAAACCGGGAATTGGGTCAACATTTGAAGTGTACAGGCAAAATCTCTTGTTTTATTAATAGATAATAGTTGCGCGGCGAAATAGACTAAACAACGGAAGCACTCATTAAAATGAGAATTATAACGACTTGAACGGCAGTCGCTTAAGTGCGGCCAGTACGCAGTATTCGGGTTCGAACCCCACTGTCGGCAGCTCCGAAGATGGTTTTCCGTAGTTTCCCATTTTCACACGAGGCAAATGCTGGGGCTGTACGTTACTTAAGGCCATGGCCGCTTCCTTCCCACTCCTAGCCCTTTTCTATCCCATCATCGCCGTAAGACCTGTTTGTGTCGGTGCGACGTAAAGCCATTACCAAAGAAAAAAGCATTTCTTCGGCTGCTCGTAGAGTTGCGCTCTTTCTAGGAACATTAATCACGGGATTCTCCCCTAACGGTTTATTTGTGGAATGGCTCTCTGGTCGTACGATACAATAATAATAATAATAGATATGGAGCTCAAGTACATCGTTTATATGCTAATATGACAAGAAATGCTTCTTCATCCTTTCTTAAAGTCCAACTGTGGAAACCGTGCTTAATATATGTCGAGCGTTGATTGCATGAGACAATAAGGCTTTTTCTTATGCAAATCTCCAGTCCTAAAGTTGTAAATCAGAGCAAGAACACACGCAAACTCAGAGCAAACAACACATGAAGAGCTCTCTGGATGTTCGTACCCATCTGATGAGCTCTGACCACATCTGTGTGCTCTGCAGTCTTGCTTCTTAGTACCACGAATTTGCGATGACTGCTTAAGTAGTACTTGGTATTTGATCACCTTGTATTTCCTCAATTGTGTTGCTAGGACGTTCCCAGTACTAACACGAGTGAAGGTCTTAATTTGTGTAAAGAAGTTGTGTTCATTTTTAGAAAGATTTGTGCTGTAATTAGTTCATTCTGTTAACGTTCATCCCCGGGCTTACAAGTGTTAACATGAGCTGCTTGTACACAGTGTAACTGTTTCGACACTTGCTGCTTGTCCACTTCTCACACCCACACAAGAGGACACAGAAAACAAGAGGCTGTATCGGTGGAGTTCAACACTCACTCCAGGTAATTTGTCACACCGTGTGTCGACTACAATGTGGATGATCAGAGAATTCACTTGCACTTGGTGAATAAATATGTCTAAGCCATTGAAATAATCGACTTAATTTTCCCGCTTTTGGCCTAAATATTCAAGGACTGTAACTCCCGATGGTCTACTGCTGCTGCCTGTTCTATCGTTTGAATATATTTACTCAAATTATCCAAAGCACTGCATTTCATGAGACCGTCGTTAGAGAGCAGTCGTTAGAGGACGGCTCACAATCACGGAGAGAGCGGGATACTAACAGCCCTGCCGAAATCAACCAACTTTTCTCTATTCACTTCATCCGACTGCAGTTATTTTATCTGTTGTCACTCCTTCAAATTCGACCATATATGGACCATGTAAAATAAGTTCCTACAATATTGTTTCCTTTGTTGATTTTCTTCATCCTGTCACTGAGTTCTTCTCTTATTTCATCCGTTCAGATTTGCAGGAGTTCTGTCTTTTTCTGCTTTCCTAATTGTCATTTCTGCTAATTTTGCCCTCTAAGCAGCAGGTAGAAATATTATTTAGCACTGGTCATCTTGTTCTTGTCATCTTTCCAAAACTTGGGCGTGTCTTCTCTCTTGTGTCCAAGCATTCTTGACTTTCAAATTCCTAGCTGTTGGCTTCTTGGATGTGAACTTGCGCCTGAACGTGGTTCGTGTAGTTGCCAGTGGGTCAATATTAATTTATTCAAGGTGGGTTTGAGTGTCTACCAACCAGCCTAATTTGGTTGTCGACTTCCGTTAATGATGGAGATGATATTTTTGGTCGGTCGAGAGTCGTCCATTCGTTTTGTGTCCATAAAATTTCATACGTCTCTTCCGTGGAACTGAGGAGAATCGCTCAGTCATAGAATACAGTTCTTCAGAGATTTTACGCATCCAGATACCGTCTGAGTCCACATATCTTCCTGAGTATCCGCCGTTCTACTTACTCTCTGTCCTTGAAGTTGATGAGTAAGGATGACGTCTCAATTGCGTAGAGTGCTTCTGGGAGAACAACTTTGAGGTAATGTCGAAGTTTTGCTTTGGTGCAAAGCCATTTCTTATCATAGATATTTATTATTATTATTATTTTATTTATTTAGGATCGTTTCATTCTCCTGTGGGTTACGATTACATAACTTCCTTGACTGTTGATGTTCTTTCTTTTTACGCCAATTTCCTTCATTCTCTGGTTCGCTCTTGTTTGTTCCTCACCCTTCTTGTTCTCCTGGTTTCTCTAAGAACAGATCAGTCACCTCCGGAATTTTCCTTCTGAACACTGTTCTGTTTGTAATGTCTCCCTCCTCAATGCCACATTTTTTAAGTTCCTCATGAACTTCTTTCAGCCATGGTACTTGGGTCTTTCCTCTTTCCTGGAATATGAGGATCTTATTTGCTAGGCGTTCCGGTCCCATTCTTCTCAGGTGTCCATAGAAAGTCAGTCGCTTTTTCATATCGAGGTTAAAATGTTCTCGCATTTTTCACACAGCTCTTGATTTGATCTCAAACGGAAGGTAAACTCATTTCCTGTTGCTTTCTTGGGTCCCAAATTTTCCTCAGAAATTTACGTTCTTTCTTTTCTATTTCGATAATACCCTTTCTGGCAATTGTCTCTGCTGCATAGAGTCATTCAGGATTCACCACGGTATTATAGTCTCTGAGTTTTGCTTGATAGGAAAGAGATTTGGACTTATAAGTTTCCTGTCATAGTCTGAATGCCATCTCCATCTTCTTTACTCTTTCTTAGATAGCTGGCTTCTCGTTGTTATTAGGAGTCAGAATAACCCCTAGATATTTGTATTGTTGTACTCTGTTTATGCCACCGTACTTGGTTTTCATTGTCCATGTTGGTTCTTTGGGATTTATGTTCATGTAATTAGTTTTCTCAAACGATATTTGCAGTCCTGCCTTTTATGTTGTTTGTTGCAAAACTTCTATCCGTCCAGTGGCAGTCTCTAGATATTCAGCGGACAGTAAGTCTTCCGCAAATTATTTATTTATTTATTTATTTATTTATTTATGTATTTATTTATTTATTTATTTATTTATTTATTTATTTATTTATTTATTTATTTATTTATTTATTTATTTATTTATTTATTTTGTTTATATTTTGTTAGTGGCTTTACGTCGCACCGACACAGATAGGTCTTATGGCGACGATGGGAGAGGAAATGCCTAGGAGTTGGAAGGAAGCGGTCGTTGCCTTAATTAAGGTGCAACCCAAGCATTTGGCTGATGTGAAGATGGGAAACCACGGAAAACCATCTTGAGGGCTGCCGAAGACATTGGGATTCGAAACCACTATCTCTCGGATGCAAGTTCACAGCCTCGCACCCCTAACCACACGGCCAAATCGCCCGGTATTTTATTTATTTATTTATTTTATTCGTTACAGTCATCTACGATCCGCGTTTACACAATCCACCAGGTCTTCTATCTCTCAAACGTATTCCCTTTTCTTTGCACTCCTTCCAGATGTTCTTATTTCTTTGACTTCCCGTTTGTCGTTCTTCAGCCGATATTTTTCGTGACGTGACGAGTTTCTCCGTTGCATCCCTCATTCTTCCCAAAGGTTGTTCTTTCTTTTACATCTCCCTCCTGGATCCTCGCTTCTTCCTAGTCTTTGTGAACCTCCTTAATCCATAAAGGTTGTGCCCTCCATTTTCCTTGTAGACTAAATATCCTGTGTGTCAGTCTCCTTGCACCACAGAGCGGTGACATGGCGCATTGTCCTGATGAAACATGGCATCTCTATCAGGGTACTCTAGGGCCAGAAGGCGATGCAGATGGTTTGAAAGAAAGTCCACATAACGTGCACCCGACAGTGCTCCCTGTAGCCGGACGATAGGGCCTAATTGCGACCATGAAAACGCCGTCCAGACCAGGACTGAGCCAACTCCCGTCTGGACACAACCTGGTTGACATGCAGGATGCATAGCTTCATGGGGCATACGCCACACTCTCACGCGCCCATCAGCTCGATACAACTTGGAACCAGGATTCATCGGACCACACCACACGCCACCACTGTGTCGAGGTGTCAGCAAAGGGTCATGAGTTGGTCGTCCGCTGGTGAAGCTTATGCGGTGCAATTGCCTCCTTAAGGGGCCCATAGACGTGCAATATTATTGCGCAAAATGGATTTACAATATATTGTTAGCTGCCTACAGACATACAATATTATTGCGCAAAATGGATTTACAATATATTGTTAGCTGCCTACAGACATACAATATTATTGCGCAAAATGGATTGTACAATATATTGTTAGCTGCCTACAGACATACAATATTATTGCGCAAAATGGATTGTACAATATATTGTTAGCTGCCTATAGACATACAATATTATTGCGCAAAATGGATTTACAGTATATTGTTAGCTGCATACAGACATACAATATTATTGCGCAAAATGGATTGTACAATATATTGTTAGCTGCCTACAGACATACAATATTATTGCGCAAAATGGATTGTACAATATATTGTTAGCTGCCTACAGACATACAATATTATTGCGCAAAATGGATTGTACAATATATTGTTAGCTGCCTACAGACATACAATATTATTGCGCTAAATGGATTGTACAATATATTGTTAGCTGCCTACAGACATACAATATTATTGCGCAAAATGGATTGTACAATATATTGTTAGCTGCCTATAGACATACAATATTATTGCGCAAAATGGATTGTACAATATATTGTTAGCTGCCTACAGACATACAATATTATTGCGCAAAATGGATTGTACAATATATTGTTAGCTGCCTACAGACATACAATATTATTGCGCAAAATGGATTTACAATATATTGTTAGCTGCCTACAGACATACAATATTATTGCGCAAAATGGATTGTACAATATATTGTTAGCTGCCTATAGACATACAATATTATTGCGCAAAATGGATTGTACAATATATTGTTAGCTGCCTACAGACATACAATATTATTGCGCAAAATGGATTTACAATATATTGTTAGCTGCCTACAGACATACAATATTATTGCGCAAAATGGATTGTACAATATATTGTTAGCTGCCTACAGACATACAATATTATTGCGCAAAATGGATTGTACAATATATTGTTAGCTGCCTATAGACATACAATATTATTGCGCAAAATGGATTTACAGTATATTGTTAGCTGCCTACAGACATACAATATTATTGCGCAAAATGGATTGTACAATATATTGTTAGCTGCCTACAGACATACAATATTATTGCACAAAAATCGAGTTTGTGCAATAAATAGAATCGTGTGGAGATAATATTGATAGTTATGCAACATATTGTGCAAAGCGGTCATAGACGTACAATATGCGTTGCAATATATAGTCAGTCCATGCCGGTATTTTATTTGGTGATTATATTGAGTGACACTGATCTTTGCTGCGTTTTGATCGCCGTGGGCGTAAGTGCCAAAAAGAAGCAGAAACGGAACAGAAGCACAAGGGCCAAACAGTGGTTTCTAGACAGAGAAAAGTACACTCATGAAAATTTACTCAATGAACTGAGAAAATGGGAACCAAATGATTTTGGAAACTTTCTGCGCATGAATGGTGAATTGTATGATGAACTCCTCGCTTTGCCCTTAACGTCCCACACAGCCGGAAGGCCATGGTACACTTCGATAAACTCCAAAATAAACTTTTTCTCCTCCTTTTTGCCTGCCATTACGATATCTTCTCCAACGCTTGTTGATACCAACTGGCGGGAGGACGGGATATTGCACAATATTGCCAACACACAGCACAGTATTTTGCGATTTGCGCAATATATTTCAAACTTTCTTGATTTCGTACAATATATTGCACAACCCTTCAATATTAAATACACACTATCAATTTTATTGCACAAACCCCGATATTGCGCAGTAATATTGCACGTCTATGGGCCCCTTTAGAGTCCTGGTAGAAATGGGTTCCTGCAACATTCAACTGGGCGGTTCGTTAAACATCTGTGGTCTTCCCGTGCGGTGATGTACCCGGGTGGTAACATACTCTCTTGAAGATCCATCCTCGACTCTGTTGACCTCGGAAACCCCAATTCGCGTGTAATCTCCGTAATGTTATGACCAATACGTCCATGTTCATCCCACGTTCAAAGTCAGTTGGTTAACTCGCTACGTCGCAGCTTGCCGCAACTGTCAGGGGTCATACATGGCATATTTCTAATGGGAATTCCCTTCCCGTTACTTTGGCCACTCAGTGTATATTTATATACCGTATGAAAAAAATACGATCACTGAATTATGTAGTTAATTTTAGTGACAGCTAAATGAGACACATTCATCAAAACGAAAGACAAACACAACGCCAGCTGGCTTGCGCTGGTTTGTGAGATCGAGAGACTTGGCTATCGCAAGTATAGTTGATTACGCCATCAAGTTTCTTCATTTTTCACAATGAAGGAAGGTGTTGATGGTTACGCCAATTTACCAGAATGTGCGTTACATTATTAACTACTTGATTCACACTTAACCTCAATTTGGAAATTTGGAGGGTGGGGGTGAGAAGGTGCTAACTTTAGGGCCTAGGAAAATAGGAACATTCCCAGAGAGGAAGTTAGGTGGACCGAGGTGAGGGAGCTTTCCATCTGTAAATCCATCCGTCTTTTATTCACTGACAACAACATATGTACAACATTATAACTGAAGCACTCTTTCAAAAGTAAACCAATAAACTTCTATTGCCCTCTTACATACAAGAGAGAACAGAAAATCTATTATCTCCAGAAAATATAATGGAAACAAGTAGTACTAGAAAGTAATATTAAACGTTAACATTAAAGAAAAAGAAACGGCCTTCAACTGGTCATAGGCCCCTGGACTACGAACCCGGCCCATCCAAACAGCACAGCACACACAGAAGCACAACTCAAATCCACTTACACACCCATTCGCGGCCACAAGCATTAACCTCTCACTCAATACACACACATACAACATTCACTCACGACTTACGCTCCGATGTCGCAGCCCAGAAGCCTTGGGTTCGAAAGGAACCTCCCAGTAGTTGCTCAAGAGAGCGACAAATAATTAGTGAGAATCTAACGCTGGATACAACCAGCCACCAAGACTACGTTTGAGAAGGGAAGGGGAAGGGACAGGAGGGGGAACAACCAATGTAGAAACAATACACTCGACTGACAGCGCAGGCGCACTTCAAGTGTCTGTAAGAGTCTTGTGAGAGAGCGTAATAGAAGTTTCTCGTAAGGCAATTTCTTAAATACATGAAAATATCTGTGATAGGGGTGGGAGGGGGTAACGCCAATTGGCCTGTACACCATTGTTACGTAAAAATGTGTAATATAAGAACCTCAATTCGCCAATATTTTCAATTTTCTATAAATAAATAATTACGTAAGATTCCAGGGCCAGACAAGCAGGAGACTCACCAGGTCGACAGAAGCACCGGTAGCCGTCCTCCTCATCGACGCAGATGCCGTGTTTGCAAGGAGACGAGTCGCACTCGTTGAGGTTATGTTGGCACATGGGGCCTGCGTATCCGGCCGGGCAGGCGCAGCGGAATTGCGTCATGTTCCTCACACAAGTGGCGCCGTTCTGACAAGGGGAAGAGCTGCATGGGTCAGTCTCAGTGTCGCACGTCTTGCCCGTAAAACCTGGAACACATACAAACTACTGCAATACTAATAATAATAATAATCTACCTCTGTGGTGTAGTGGTTAGTGTGATTAGCTGCCACGCCCAGAGGCCCGGGTTCGATTGCCGACTCTGCCACGAAATTTGAAAACTTGTACGAGGGCTGGAACGGGGTCCACTCAGCCTCGGGAGGTCAACTGAGTAGAGGTGGGTTCTATTCCCACCTCAGCCATCCTCGAAGTGGTTTCCGTGGTTTCCCACTTCTCCTCCAGGCAAATGCCGCGATAGTACCTAACTTAAGGCCACGGTCGCTTCCTTCCCTCTTGCTTGTCTATACCCTCCACAAGAGCCCTGTTCAGCATAGCAGGTGAGGCCACCTGAGCGAGGTACTGATCCTCCTCTCCAGTTGTATCCCCAGGCCCAAAGTTTCACACTCCAGGAAACTTCAGGTGGTAGAGGTGGGGTCTCTCTCTGAATCCGAGGGAAAAACCAACGCTGGAGGGTAAACAGATTAAGAAATAATAATAATAATAATAATAATAATAATAATAATAATAATAATAATAAATTTAAGATATCAGAACTGGAGGTCCTGTAGCTATGATCACGATATGGACAGTAAAATAAAATTGGAGGTTATATGGATATGATCAGGAAATGAACAGTCAAATAAATCTGCAAGTACCGAACTCGATAGCTGCAGTCGCTTAAGTGCGGCCAGTATCCAGTAATCGGGAGATAGTGGCTTCGAGCCCCACTGTCGGCAGCCCTGAAGATGGTTTTCCGTGGTTTCCCATTTTCACACCAGGCAAATGCCGGGGCTGTACCTTAATTAAGGCTATGGCTGCTTCCTTCCACTTCCTATGCCTTTCCTATCCCATCGTCGCCATAAGACATATCTGTGTCGGTGCGACGTAAAACAAATAGCAAAAAAAAGTTGCAAGTTTCGCCTTTCTGCTTGATGTTCAGCACCCTGGAAAATTTAATAATATGATATCTTAATTTAGGGCGGAAATTTTGTGTTCACCAAGTTGGCATTTGGTGAGCAACCAAGTTTCAATATTTATAAATTATTGCTTCTTCTTGAACAGCAACAGTAGAAGGAAAGCGATTTCCTATTAGTTTACCCTTCGTATTCGATGTTCCGTAGAAATCTTTGTTAGTGAAGTTTATCAGTGTCCTGTGAAGTCGAATATTATTATAATACTCTCTTTGTTTCATATACAGTAATATAGCAACTAAGTAACTACGATGGGGAAAAGAACAATACATTCGAAATATTTTGCATTTACTGTTAAACGTAAAGACGTCGGTGATTACGGAATTTTATCCGATGCACAAACGTGTGCGTCTCTGAATTAAAATGTGATTGTATCAGCCTGTAAGAAAGTTGAACAAAGTTCACCTTCCTCTTCTGGCAAAAGTAAATGTGAAGGTGTGTTAAGTTAATATGTTTTCTTTTAAAAGGAAAGTCAAGAAATAATGATTACTTTGTATTTGTGAAGAAGAAACTTAGGGGTGTTGCCTTCTGATATCAACACTTTAGGCTCTGTCGTAAGTCAGCGTTGTGGGGGAAGAGATACTATCAACTACAAGACAAAGGTCTGCTGAACGTGATGTAAACAAAGTATTTATATTAGTACAAGTCGATATGGTACACGAGAGAGGCAGCGAGAGTTTGTTCAATCAATAAGGGAACTGTTTGCTGGCATCTGGAGATTCGTTCGCAAACAGGGACGTCGAGAACCAGTTTCCGATTGCCCACGGAACATCACACAAGAACTGCTGGGAGGTTGTTTTATTGACATGTCATAAGAACATGTGTGTAACGTGACGTAATCTGTAACGGAAGTGACATCACGTTAGTCGTTACTGCAGACCAAAGATGCTGTGGCTATCATTATCAGTATTTGAGATTCATTTAATTCATAACCGATTTAGAAAAATTATGGACCACGGAAATAACTCTTCATGTTTTCTTTGTCGCCGATATTCCTTCACTCTCTTGTATACAGCTTCTTTCTTTTAGGCCTTCAATGTTGTTTCTGGCTCTAGGAACCACTCATATGTGTGTGTCTTGTTCCTTGTTGTGGATGTTCATTCCTTGCAAGTCCGTATTGTTGTTAACAAACCATTTGTCATAAGACAATATTAATAACTTTTTAAATAAAAATTGTGTTTGTTGAAATGGTTACAAAAATTCTTAGTGAGTCTGTCGTGGAGCATTATTGAAAAATGTCCAAAGAATTTAACCCTTCCTTTGCGTATTGTACCTGAAATCCTGTTGCATGTTTTATATATTTCTTGTTCTTCTTTTTGGTCCGAGAATTCTTCTTGAAATGTTTCTTTCCTTCTTCTCGATTTCTACAATGTCTTTTCTAGTTGTATTCTAAAGAATACAGGCACTCTGGTTGGATTACTGTCTGATAGTGTCGTAGTTTATTGAAAGAAATATTCATGATCATCGGCTTTTCGCGAAGGTAAAAGTTCCTTTTTATATTACAAGTTGCTTTACGTCGAACTGACTCAGATAGGTCTTTTGACGACGATGGGACAGCCAAGGCTAGTACTAAAAAAGGAAGCGATCGTGGCATTAAGAGGGGAGACCCAGCTTAACAAAGGAATAAAATAGGTTAATATTCATTCGATTGTTAAATATGCTACAATTGTTGTTGACAACTGATCCCAGTATTGGCACGCTTCCTGGCAACCAGAAGCAACTTCAATAATGTCAGAATTTTAATAATTTTAACATTTTAAAATAAGTGGTGGTGGTGGTGATTATTGTTTTAAGAGGAAGTACAACTAGGCAACCATCCTCTATATAACACTAATCAGAGAGAAAAAATGGAAGGGGTCCGACACTTCGCGAAAAATGAAGGTATCGGCCAAAGGAAGACAAGGGCCACGAAGGGCGTGAAAATGAAAGACTCCCTAGCCCTCGCAAACCTAATAGCGTCGGGGTCGAAAAAGAACAAGAGTTGACCAAGAGAGGTCGGACAGGACAGATGAAAGTGAGGAGCCTGGCACAAGTAAGTGGAAGCAATGCCAGGTCTCGGCTCAGGGCCTCGTGGTCGCCAACCCACGCTCCAAAGTTCAGAGCCCCTGAGGCCCCTTTTAGTCGCCTCTTACGACAGGCAGGGGATACCGTGGGTGTTATTCTACCGCCCCCACCCACAGGGGGTTTTAATATAAAATATTCAAAATTTCCCGCCTTTTTAACAATATATCACTGTTTCCCTTATAAATTCCAAGTTTATAGGAATTTTCGTACTTTTCCTTTTTTTAATGTGTATCAAAACTCCAGCTACAAAGTGAACCCCAATCATTAAAATAAACAGTGATTTGGATTTTTTGTCGCATTTTTATCGAGCACCAGAAAATACTAATAACTTTTTAAATAAAAATATTATATGAAATCGAATTTAAATCCTATTGATCTGAATGAGATACAGATTGTAGTACAACACTATGGGAGGAAACTCTGAAAAAAATCATAATTATCCGTGAATCAGTAAGAGAGTTATGAAGGAAACTGTGATATATTGTTAAAAAGGCGGAAAATTTTGAACATTTTATTTTAAAATGTTATAATTAGAATTTTGACATTATTGAAGTTGCTTCTGATTGCTCTGAAGCATGCCGATCCTGGGGGTATGTGCAGCATTTGTCAACAACGTTTGTAGCATATATAACAATCGAATGAATATTGGCCTATTTTCCCCGTGTTGAGCTGGGTCTCCCTCCTTAATTAATGTAGAGCCCTAGCACTTGTCTGGTGGAAAATCTCGGAAAACAATGTTCTGGACTGCCGGCAGTGGAGTTCGAACCCACTGCCTCCCGAACGCAAGCTCACAGCTATCTGGGGAGTTCTTCAAAACTAGGAAGCATGGTAATATGGACAATAAAATGAGCCTCTAATTAAATTATACAGGTAACTGTTAAGTGCGTAGGCCTTGTGCAAGAAGCTAGGAAGGCTTCTAAATGTTAGTCTATCAGGAGATTTTACGTATCTCGTGGACTGAAAGAGCAAGGAATACTGAGGTGATGGAGATAAAATACATTTTTTACAAATCTACTCCTACATTTTCATAAATATGTCACAAGGCACAATACATTAAACTAACACTGACAATCTATTGTGTACACATATTCATTTATATTTGATTACAGGCGGTAAATTATTTTCCAACACTGAAATTATTTCTCCACATAAATGACCATGCAGTCGGCGATGATACTCTCTATAACAAATTTAATCTTGACATGAAATACACAATGTTGCGAGATCTTAGCCGAATAGTTCCAGAAGGCCATGAACTACGAACTGACTTGCTCACGTAGCGTTCCCGAGATTTCTCTCTCAAGAAAGGAATGCACCCTTCATAAAGGTCCATTTTCTCATGATCGACTTGCGCAGACTGATTTGTACTGTTCGTGACTCATAAGCAATTGTCGAATCGAGAATGCATGCAACGCAAGAATCTTTCTTCAAAGCAACAATATCAATAAATATATTGGAGCCATTCTCATCCAGAGTGCGTGGACCTTATCGAAACTGCATTATCATAACCCTCATTCATCAAAACTTACTAAGGTAATGTTTGACGTTGTGGTCCTATGATTAATGATTAGGGCCCGGATGTTTATGCAGTAATAGGTTAGAATGCAAACTTCCTGAAGCGAGTAACAAGTGTAGTCTACCTTCACAACGACTATGCTACGGGGTTTGCATAAACAATAGGGGTACGACCCATCAAAACCCCTATAATTTATGTTACTCTTGCTACATTATGTAAGAGCGGGTGGCCGACACTTCCTACTAACCAAATTAGTTTGCAATCTAAGCGGTTACTGCATAATAATCCGGGCCCTATTAATGATAGCAAATAGAAAGGGCAGTGGGAAAAGTATACACCGTGTATCACAAGGTTGTTAACATTATCATGAAGTAGAAATGATACAAATCTTACTTGGAATACCTATTAGAGAATAGATGTGTTCGTTGCGATGTCCAGGAACCCACCAGCCCACTTCAAGAAGTACATTTACTTTTATAACCTATTGAAGAGCAGTGCACAGCATTCTCCATTGCTGAAGTAGCTACTAGCATTGCTATTGGCCAACGTAAAATGGGATGTGACGTCATTCCTACAATGACGAGAATAAAAGCACAAAGAAATAGAACACAATAAACGAAACAGTGTGGAATACAATCGCCTTAGGCTAAATAGAATGCGCTATTATCGCTGTAAGAGAAAAGTACGACAAAAAGGTTGTAATTCACATTTCCATCACTAGCCCACAGAGAATGTATGCCATGAAGGCGCGGATCATACTGTCCACACGGCAAGAAGAAAGGTGTAATACACCGTTTCACCACTAGGTTATGTTAGCCGGCCAGTCTGTAAAAACGTAGGGAGGTGGGCCCATTAAGAACGTGCTAGGGAGAACACTGAAAAGGAGTATTCTCTTGGCCAACCTCTCCTGATTCACCCCTTTATGTGTTATTTTCCTCACCGACGTCGTAATTTTTTCTATGGTTTATGGAGTTCCTGGTTCGATCTCAACCCGAAAGTGAGTTAATCATTTTGTGACTTCTTTGGATCCAAGATTTTTCGAAGCAACTTCCTTTCCAATTTGTCAAGGTCTGAGCCTGCCATCCTTGTCAGTAGTGTTGGCTACTGAATGCATGATTCGAAGCAGTGTATCGATTCATCCAAGTATCCGAGTGAATCGATTCACAGGAACGGCGAGCTCACGGCACACGATTCAGCTTACTCCCAGCGGACAGTGCTGAGTGGCGCACTCACTGGACGTTGACGGGGAGCAGAGCTTCCGCTGCAGCGAGACAGTGAATCATGGCACAACGAAAGAATCGTGAACGAGCGCGGCTCAGTGAGACACAAGATACACACGGCTCCTCATCGGCACACTGGACACTGGCGGAGAGCCGAGCTTCCGCTGCAGCTAGACATACAGTGAGCCATGGTACAATGAAGGAATCGTATGCTAAAATGGACTCTCGAGCTCAGCTGAATTGAAAATAACACATTCACTGTCCTCTTCTTATAGGGAGATTTAAATAATAGATGGATTTATTTCCAGTATTAAAAAGGTAGTCAAAACATAATTCTGAAGTAGCTAGTAAGTAGGTAGGCTATCAGGTTATACTATTTATTAGTTTAATGAATCTTAGTATTATAACTTAGTTGACATTTGACAATTAAACTCGACTCTAGCCTGCCCTATGACTATGAGTCATGCTCATGACCACTCAGAAGTACCTGTTTTATATTGGGAATAACGGCTCAGTAATTGTCTCAGTTCGTATGTCACATCGTTGCACAAGACTTCAATCATACGTGGACAATGAGTGAGCCGACTGACGCAATAACTTAACCAGCAGTATGTTGAATAAGAAAACCAGTGGGCTACTGTACATCTCGCGTAGCCTAATACAAAATATGACGATTTTTAAAAAAAACCTCAGCTGATAGAAAAATACATATTTTCAAAAATGACTGAGCGAGTTGGACGTACGGTTAGTATCGCGTAGCTATGCTCTTGCACTTGGGGGAAGGTGGGTTTGAACCCCACCGTCGGCAGCCGTTAAGATGGTTTTCCGTAGTTCCCCATTTTCGCACCAGGAAATTTCGTATGGATGCCTAGGAAGTTTTTCATTTTTACGCCCTTCGTGGCCCTTGTCTTTCATTCGCCGATACCTTAATTAAGGCCATGGCTGCTACCTTCCTAATCCAGGACCTTTCCCACGCTGCGTCGCCGGAAACCTTCGATGTATTAGAATGACTAGCATTTTTTTTTCTAAGAAAGTAGTTCATAGTATGAAGACCAGATGGCAGCTGCGAGCACTGAATGCTGTTGCTGCTGTCTTACCATTACATACTACACAGATGCAGTAGAAGCCGTGACTAATGTGCCGTGAATCGGATCACTGTATCGATTCAGTAACGTGAACGGAATCAAATGAATCGATTCAGTAAAATGAATCGAATGTCCCATCACTACTTATTGGTGCTTCTGCTCCATAAAAGAACTCCGTTCTGACTACTGTGGATTAATGTTTTAATTTGAGTTGAATAGAACCCCCTGTATGTGGGGGCGGTAGAATAACACCCTGCCTGTCGTAAGGGGTAACTGAAAGTTCTCAGTGGCTCTCAACTTTGGAGCATGGTTTGGCGACCACGGTGCCCTGAGCTGAGTCCTGGCATTACTTGTGCCAGGCCCCTCACTTTCATCTATCTTATTCGAACTCATTTGGTCAACTCTTATTACTTTTCGACCCCGACGGTATTTCGTATGGATGCCTAGGGAGTTTTTCAGTTTTACGCCCTTCGTGGTCCTTGTCTTTCATTCGCCGATACCTTCATTTTTCGAAGCGTCGTATCCCATCTACTCTTCCCCCTGATTAGTGTTATATACAGGATGGTTACGTAGTTGCACTTCCTCTTAAAACAATAATCACCACCACATGACTTGAATGGAAATGGACGTATGCATGTACATGTCTTGGGACAGTGGCTTTTTCATTGGAAGTGACAATTTCTGCAAGGCATTTAAATTTATGAACGTAATAGATATATTATTATTATTATTATTAAGACGACTGTCTAGCGTTTTCACTACTTGCTAAAGAGATCTCTGGTACACAGAAACAGATTGCTATACCGGAAGAGCAACCAGCAAAAATAGGACTTAAAATCTCATATGAAAAACTAATTTTGTGACAATTATCAAAACTGCCCCACCTAGACTCACCACTGATATGAATTAAGTTGCAAGAGTAAAGGAATTTTAAGTACTTAGATGAATGAATCACTGAAAACAGCAATGAAAATAAATCGGCAGTTTCAAGAATTCAGAAAATGGAAATTGCTTTTCAACACACAAGGAATGTTTATAACGAAAAATGCATGTCCTGAAACAGTAAAATTCTTCATTAGTAAAGCCCGGATTTGTATGCAGTAATAGGTTAGATTGCAAACTAATTTGGTTAGTAGGAAGTGTCGGCCACCCGCTCTTCCATAATGTAGCAAGAGTAACATAAATTGTAGGGGTCCTGATGGGCCGTACCCCTAATGTTTATGGAAACCCCATAGCATAAACGTTGTGAAGGTAGACTATACTTGCTACTCGCTTCAGTAAGTTTGCATTCTAACCTGTTAATGCATCAAAATCCGGGCTCTATCATTACTTAACAGTGATCAAACCTGAAGCTCTGTATGCTTCAAAAATGCTCAATTTCAACAATAAAAGTTTAAAAGAACTATTAGGGGTTAAAGAAAGGAAAATCGTGAGAAAAATCGTAGGTCCAAAAATTAAAAATGGCATACATTATCCCAAACTCAACTCGTAAATATATTGTAAACCTTACTGACACAATGCGACTGCGATGAATTCAATTTATAATCCAGGCAAATGCTGGGGCTGTACCTTAATTAAGGCCACGGTCGCTTCCTTCCAACTCCTAGGCCTTTCCCATCCCATCGTCGTCATAAGACCTATCTGTGTCGGTGCGACGTAAAGCCCCTAGCAAAAAAAAACAGACTTACTTAATCATACACACATTTTTTTTTTTTACCAATCGAACGTACGAGATTAAAATGTTAGAGAAGGATCTCACTGAATTAGGATCATCAAATCTGCAGGAAAGAAATGTGATTACGAAAATTGTTCACACAAGAAGATTTGAGGAAGACGAGAAGAAACCAGCACGACGTACTTGGTCGGTGAATAGAAATTACAACAATCGATGAAAATGAAGATCTGAACAAAGGTTGACTCCGCATTGACCTAAAAGACCCTTTCGCGCAGAAGAGAGAAGTTTTCTTGAGATTTTGTCTGAGTCACCGTGTCGTGAGAGCTGTGGAACCCTGAGGGGCTCTACCGTACTTAGTTCCTCTTGTGACAATGGCGAGCGTCCCTTTAAGCGCCGCCCGCTCGCTGGTCACGGCCGTAAAGGGACGCCGCTTAATTTGTTAATCAACTTGGACCACTTTGAATGCAGATGTCGCCAATTGCGCACACATAAACTTGTGGCAGGGGATACATACACTGTATGGTGAACAAGTACCAGGTCGTCCGTAAATACCACGGCAGGAATAGAAAATTTCTCCCCAAGCCATACAAAGAAAATCCTAACCGTAATAGATTTTTTTTTACAGATACGATATATCGCCACCGAGTTTGTTCAATTCAACTAATTTTACAAGAAAAATTAAACAGTCATTTCCTTCAGGTTTCAAAGCCTTTCTCTCAATAGCTTTATTAATTCAACTCACTGGACAAAAAGTAAATCCCGCTAGTACGCACGAGCAGATGGATCGTTAAGCCTGTTCAGATGGCGCAGTGAGCGTATCCCGTGCCCAACCGCACGCGCACTGCATGTACGTGAGCATAGTGGTGGTGGTGATTATTGTTTTAATAGGAAGTACAACTAGGCAACCATCCTCTATATAACACTAATCAGAGGGAAAAATGGAAGGGATCCGACACTTCGAAAAATGAAGATATCGGTCAAAGGAAGACAAGGGCCACGAATGGCGTGAAAATGAAAGACTCCCTAGCCCTCGCAAACCTAATAGCGTCGGGGTCGGAAAAGAACAAGAGTTGACCAAGAGAGGCCGGATAGGATAGATGAAAGTGAGGAGCCTGGCACAAGTAAGTGGAAGCAATGCCAGAACTCAGCTGAGGGCCTCGTGGTCGCCAACCCACACTCCAACGTTCAGAGCCCCTGAGGCCCCTTTTAGTCGCCTCTTACGACAGGCAGGGGATACCGTGGGTGTTATTCTACCGCCCCCACCCACAGGGGGATACGTAAGTATAGGACAGTAGCGATCAGTGAGACACTGATGTTTCAAGTGAACAGTGTACCTCAACATGGATAGATCTAAGAATGTGACAAAGTAGCCGTGTCCATGACCATACAATGCGTTAAGTTTTGGATTTGTTGGTGTTTCGCAGCGGACGGTTCAACGTGTCTTACAAGCAGTGGTCACGAAACACGACGTCAGAGGGTGGTCGGAAAAAGATCCTGAGAGGGACCAGAGAAGCCTTTCCCGGTTTGTGAATCAAACCTCCTCTAAACCTGACAGGAATTGCTGCAGTCAGTGAAGCCCAACCTGTTAGCAAGAGACCATTGCTCACACTGGCACTTGAAGTTACGCGTCATTAATGTGCTAAAAATCATCGAACCTGCACAGTAGCTGTCTGGCGGAACGTAATGTGGTCTGACGAATCACATTTTTGCCTGCCTTCCAATGACGCACCTCGTCGAGTGCAATGAAGGCCAAATGAGGCATTTCATTCTGGATGTGTGCAAGGTCAGATTCAAGCCAAAGGTCGGTCTGTGATGCTTGTTACAACTATATAACGCTAATCAAAGAGAAAAAATGGAAGGGATCTGACACTTCGAAAAATGAAGGTATCGGCCAAAGAAAGACAAGAGCTACAAAGGGCGTGAAAATGAAAGACTCCCTCGGTTTCAAACGCCCTAATAGCGTCGCGCTCGGAAAAGAACAAGCGTTGACCAAATGAGGTCAGATAGGATAGATGAAAGTGAGGAGCCTGACACAAGTAAGTGTAAGCAATGCAGGACTCAACTACGGGTCCCATGGTCGCCAAACTACACTCCCAAGTTGAGAGCCCCTGCGTCCCCTTCAGTCGCCTCTTACGACAGGCAGGGAATACCGTGAGTGTTGTTCTACTGCCCCCACCCACAGACGGTTCTGATACGGAGAACGCAAAATACTCCATGATGATCTGTGAGAAGACGAAGCCAAAAGAAGTAGAAGAAGAATTGTTCAAACTTTGAACGACATTATGTTTACTTATAAAAACAGGGTCGTTTTTTCAGAAATGAAGGGGAAAAGTCGTGGTTAGGAATAGGATGTCATGAGAAACGCCACGCATTTGCAAGGTTGAAACCACATCACCATACAACTGGGTTTTTAAATTCTTGCTCAACGGGCGAGTTGGCCGTGCGGTTAGGAGCGCGCAGCTGTGAGCTCGCATCCGGAAGATAGTGGGTTGGAACTCCACTGTCGGCAGATCTGAAGATGGTTTTCCGTGGTTTCCCGTTTCACACCTAATTAAAGCCACGGACGCTTCCCTCCCAATCTCATCGTCGCCAGAAGAACTCTCTGTGACGGAGCGACGTAAAGCAGATTGTATTTAAAAAAATCTTGCTTTAAAGCTTTTACGGGAAAACACTCATTACAAAGTAGTTGCTGAAATATTGTGAATTATCTTGAAAGTAATACATTCTTAGATTATTCTTGGTCTCCTATACACTCGAATGTTGAACGTATTTGAGCTTGTGTTTACAATATTAATGTATGAGTTTGAACGCCTCTACACCAACCTTTTTTCTGTACACTGCTAGCAGAATCAACCATTCCTCCTACGGGAGTATTTAACTATTTCCCTACTCTTTTCAGTGTTGAAGAAGTAAAATTCGTCGTTAATGCAACTGTTTCCAATATTTTAAGCGGCCGTACAATGCTGGAAGCTGACTCGACAAGAGCTAAGTTGGTAATCACCTACTTTAAGGGGACTGCAGTGTCAATAAATCTTGAGGAGAGATGTTAAATTTCTTGCTGGTGAAGTCCGGAGGGAATTGTCATGTGTATTTGTCATTCAGGAGTTCTGTGAGGAAGATCTTCCAAACTCTCAACTGTCCCCTCGGGGGGAGAGAGGGTAAGAACCGAGCCGCATATGTTAGACGTACAATTTGATCGCGTCAGCAAAAAGTAGAAGCTAGTCGATTCGCTTTGGTGCTTCGAAGTTCGGCGGCGCTTTATATCAATATATGAGTGAACGAAAAACCATAACGCTATAAGTGACTGTACTATTCAGAGGAAAATATCTTTATATTTCAGTGATAACGTAACACCATCATTTGTGTGAAATAAAAATGAAAAATATGTAATGTTTGACAATTGAGGGTGTACTTTATAGAATGAGAATTAACTTCTTGAAAGTAAGGTATTATTATTATTATTATTATTATTATTATTATTATTATTATTATTATTATTATTATTATTATTATTATTATTTTGCTAGTGGTTTTACTTCGCACCGACACAGATAGGTCTTATGGTGACGATGAGATAGGAAAGGCCTAGGAGTTGGTAGGAAGCGGCCGTGGCCTTAATTAAGGTACAGCCCCAGCATTTGCCTGGTGTGAAAATGGGAAACCACGGAAAACCATCTTCAGGGCTGCCGACAGTGGGATTCGAACCCACTATCTCCCGGATGCAAGCTCACTGCCGCGCGCCTCTAACCGCACGACCAACTCGCCCGGTATATTATTATTATTATTATTATTATTATTATTATTATTATTATTATTATTATTATTATTATTAAAATACGAGGGTCGAGTCATAAGTCATGGCAGCTATTTTTTTCTCGCGAACAGGAGACAACACGGAGAATCTAAGACATGAATTTGGAAATATATGGCATGTACTTATGCATAGTGCCTGAAGAAAAAAAATTCCGACCTCAGGAGTTTCTCGTAGGAAAGTGACAGAACACAGGCCATTGGTAAACATTGTTTTATTATGGTATAGACAGCATATATACAAGACTACGTACAAAGGACAAGTCTCCACTAGTTACAGACACTCATCGATCACCATAATCCGTACATCTTTGTCCATGGATACTGGACGGCCTGGGAGAGGTAAATCGGCAGTTGATACTCTACCCCGTTTGAACGTCTCCGTCTCCACCCATCTCACCACTGTTCTATAGGGCATGGCAAACACACCTAATGCTTCCGGCAGCTCTGCATGGCATTGGCGTGCATTTCTGCCGCAGAGAACTGCTATTTTAATATACGATCGTTGCGCCTGCTTGTTTACTTCCACACACTGAACTTGGGGGCATGCTTAGACCCACACTGTTGTTTACACTGACTTAGCAAATGTCATGGTATAGTCACCTAATAGCGTGTGGGGCCTCCACTGGCCCTGCGAACTGCAGTGAGACGCCGTGGAAGTGAGTCGACAAGTCCCTGGTAGTCCTCTGGACGCAGCTGACACCAAATGTTTTGCAGAGCGGCCGCCAATGCTGGTCTGTTCGTGGATGCAGGATCCATGGCACGGAGCCTGCGTTCCAGGACATCCCAGATATGCTCGATAGGGTTCATATCGGGGCTCCTGGGTGGCCATAGCAGTCGTTGGACCTCCGCTGCATGTTCCTAGAACCATTCCCGGGCGACGTGGGAGCGATATGGCTGCGCGTTATCATCTTGAAACACCGCACAACCGTCTGGGCGCTGGAAGGTCAAAAATGGGTGGAGATGGTCTCCGAGTAGCTCAACATACCGCGTACCATTCAAAGTCTCTTCCAGAACGACTAGGGGGCCCATTCCATGCCAGGAAAATGCACCCCAGACCATAACAGAGACACCAGCGCCCTGGACCACATCTTCGAGGCAGGCGGGAACCATCGCTTCATGTGGTCTGCGCCATACACGGTGCCTCCCATCGGCATGGTGCAGTTGAAATCGTGATTCGTCCGACCATATCACGTTACGCCATTGTTCCAGTGTCCATCCCTGATGACTGGCGACAAATGCGCGTCGTTGTGCCCGATGTCGTTGGGTTAACAGTGGCACCCGTGTGCGGCGCCGGCTCCCATACCCCATAGAACCCATGTTCCTACGGATTGACCGCTGGGTGACGTGTCTAGCACGGCCTGTGTTGAATTGAGCCGTGATTTGTTGCACGGTTGCCCGTCTGTCACTATTTGCAATCCGCCTCAGATGTCGCCGGTCACGGTCATCGAGGGTGGCTGGACGGCCGGTCGTTCGTCTGTTGTGGACGGTGACACCCGCATTCAACCATTCATGATACGCCCTGGACACGGTTGATCGTGTGAAGCCGAATTCCCGCACCACTTCCGAAATTGCACTTCCCATCCGTCGGGCACCGACCACCATACCCCGTTCGAACGGTTATTAACATATTAACTGTCCCGGGCGGTACACCTCCACTCCGCTAATTTAAAATGTGCGCCTGTGGAAACTCCTCTGCTGGAGGAAGTCTGAACTTTATTTACCCTATTAATTTTCTAGTTTCTCAGAAGATGTCACCACCTGGAAATTTTTGAGTTTGTGAACTGTGTCATTTTCGACGTACTTTTGTTTTGCTTGAAGTAAGAAGTGTGAACTTTCTCTTCTAGAGGACACCACTGAAAAACCACAATAGTGCACCCTAGTGGGAAGAAAAATAACTGTTCTTTGGAGAAAATTTTATTTCAAAAGTTTGTTCTTTGTTAAATTTCTTTCTGTTATTGTTTAAGTTGGCTGTATACCCCTCTCTTTCCCCTTGTTTTGCATTTGACCAATCCCGAATTTCTGTTATTAATTTCTGACCAATCATTGGTATCTTCCCCCAACTTGAATATGTTTCTATACCCTAGCCAATAAAAGGTTTGTGGGAGGGTGTTTTCTTTCCCCTAACACCTAGAACCTTCCGCGAGAGGATATAAACTGCTGATTTTTGGGTCTCCGGGCCACTTCTGTTCCATCTTTCAGTGTATTAAGTACATAGCAGGAGGCGGGAAGCGCCTTTTTCTCCGGCAGCGGTCAACTATAAGGTAATGGCCGATTAATGTATTCTTTCTTTGCTAGCTCAGCAGTTTAACTCTCGGGGCGGGTGCGAAGCGTTCCACCATGTAACCTTTTCCTAAAATGTAAATGTAACTACTCTTTTCATCTATTCTCTTGGAAAGCTACATTCTGGGATAGAGAGTGCTAACCCTCTCGAGCTCCCACTCATATTGTTTTGAGGTGAACTTATTTTTCTCAACCTATTCTTCGTTAATGTAAAACAAATTCTTCTCTTCTTAAGTCACCTCTTTAGTATGGGATTAGCCCTTGTATTAACGGCCTAGCGCCAAGTAGGTCTTAATCTAGTGTATTTGGAGTGCAAGTTCGCCTCCTCTCAAATTGTTATTTTAGAGGTCATTTAATTAACATTCTTTTCGTTTAATAGACCTCAGTAGATTGGGTATTTTACCCCTGTGTTTATGTCCGTTGAGGACAGCTTGAAGGTGGAGTTTGGTGTGGCCTGGGAGAGGCTTAAATTTGAGAGCGAGTGGCTCTTTTGAAAATTGTATGTTGTATGCCTCGAGGAGGCTTTTCAGTGTAATTTGGAGCAAGGGCTCCTAGGTATGAATGGGGTTTTCTGCCCCTCTGTTAAAACTTGTGTTTGGGGTAAAACTGAGCTGATTGCCCAAGCATTGTGAACTCGGGGCGCGAAGCCCAAATTCTGTAAATATTGTAACTACCTTATTTTGACTTGCTATTCTGTACCTGCCATGCTTGTTACTTATTTATTTTGAAAAGAAAATATAACCGTATTAAATTTTAAATTTACTTTACTGGCACTATAATTTCGTAGCTTGAGATCCATTCACACCTGCACCTTCTTTCACCTCTACCTACCGCTAAAACACGGTAACAAGTGGTAGCAGAGCGTGGTTGAATGGGTCTCAATTTAGCCCCTTTTGACGGCTAAACATTGTTTTTCCCAGTTGCTGGAATTTTTTGAGTTTTTCAAAATTGTTCTGTCACCATGCCCGGCCCTCGCGATGTTCTCCATCTTAACTATTTGCGCAAGGAGGAGTTGATCTATGAATTAACTATCAGAAATGTGCAATCTGGAGGAACGGTTGCAGTAGACACTAACAAGCTTAGAGAGTCCCTTGATTTGCCCATTTCCATCCCCAATTTGGGAGAGAAAGAAATTGATGACTCTCTTTCCACGATCGTCGAGAATATTACTGGGCTAGCTTCTGTAGTTAGTTTTTTTGATGAAAATGATCCGTCTCCTAATCAAATTAAGCGTGTGCAAGGCAGGCTATATCATTTTTCGAATAGGGTTAACGATCTGTTGTCTCTAAAACTGAATGACGTTCAGAGGAAGGAAGCTAGTACGCTCCTGGAAAATATTTCCGAATTATCTAGTAAGGTCACTCAATTGTTAACTGGGGAAGTTCCTCCCAAATCTGATCAACCCACCATAGTGAATGCAGGTAGTGAGGAAGCGCCTCCCAAGGGAGAAGTTAATAGGATAACCGTTGCTGCTCAAACTATCCCTGCCCCATTGGACAACGAATCTGAACGTCGTGCATCTTTGAGTAACATCCGTTCTGAATTAACTTCCTTGCCATTGAAACCTTTACCTACTATGTCACCCGGGTTTAGCAGCTTGCCTCATCCATTGGCAATGTTGCTCAGAGGTATCTCTAAGTTTTCCGTTAATACCACCAGTGATGTAATTTCTTTTTTAAGATTTCTAGTTGAATTTCAGGATCATGCCCTTGTGTTTTCTCTTTCTCCATGTCAAATTTTACAAATTATCTATCCGTATGCTATTGGTATTCTCTCAGATAAAATCGTAAGAGCCATTGCCGAGCAATCATCTATTGAGGATTTCCATGCCCATTTGCTAGCTAACTTCATCCCGGCTAGGGCCAGGTCCTCCCTTATTCAGAAGTACTATTACCGTGTACAACGCTTGGATGAAAACTTGGCTGATTTCATACAGGACATTAAGTTTTATACTAGGGTGTTTGCTCTTCGTTTCCCTGAGGATCAGATTGTACAAGCTATTGTGGAAGGGATTTCACCACCCTACAGGTCATATTTGTGTTTCGCGGCGTGCCCGCAAACTTTCTCTGAACTTGAAGCGTTGGCCGTCTCAGCGGAAGGAGTTAGATCCGCCGATTCTTTGCGTGTCGCGAAAGAACCCCCGCCTTCCTTTAGTAATACTCGGCCTCCACCTCGCCGACCAGTCAATCCCCGTAAATGTTATGCTTGCGGGTCGCCTGACCATCTGCGCAACAAGTGTCCACTGATCAAGTCAAGTGGGACAAGGAATGGAGCCGGGGCATCACAAGGCTGTTTTAAGTGTGGGGCCTTCTCACATATCGCCAAGAATTGCCCAAACTCAAATAGCACCCCCTCCTGCTCAACTTCTGGTGCAAATTCCACCTATGCAAATACTAAAAAGTGACTAGTGGCTTCGGCTGAGTCGACTAATCCATCTTCCCGAGACTCAGCCCCTAGTAAACAGGTTGTAAATGCAGAGAACGATCAGCCTTCAAATTCATCTTTTGAATGCCCTAAAGAATGTCTTAGGATTGCGGCGGATACCCCCGCACCTGTTCCTTTTCTTAAGATTGAGTTAAATAATGAGCCTATAACAGCTCTCTTAGATTCAGGCAGTGTTAGTTCGATTATTTCGGCTGAATGGTATTCTAAATTGAAAACGGTTTGTAAACTTCCTGACTATGTCTCTTCTCCTGTTCAATACGTATCGGCTAATTCATCTCCATTAGAAATTCTAGGTTCCTTACTGGTCAAAATTCGTATTTTTAAGTTTACATGGAAAGTTAAATTGTTCGTGGCCAAGCAATTGTCTTGCCCCATTATATTGGGAGCTGACTTTATTTCTCACACTGGTCTTGTGCTCGATCTCCAGTCTAGGTCGTGCACATTCAAATTTGCTTCTAATTGTAAAATCCCACTATTAAAGTGTAATTCTGTGTCATGTTCTTCTATTTCGCCTACCCAGGATGAGATGTTGTTAGACCTTAGACATCTACCTGAGGAGCAGGCTGATAGTATTCGCAAACTGTGTCTGTCGTTTCCCGAGGTGTTATCTGATACTCTTGGTGTTACTGACCTTATTGAATACAAAATTGAGGTCACGGATTCGATTCCTGTCCGTTTTCCACCTTATAGGCTATCTCCACCTAAAATGAAGGCTCTGAAAGAAATTATCGATCAGATGTTGAAGGATGGTATTATTAGGCCCTCTAAGTCGGCGTATTCATCGCCTATTTTGCTAGTCCCGAAACCCCAAGGGGGCTTCAGGCCTGTCATTGATTACAGGGCTCTCAATCGGAAGGTGGTGTTACAATCTGTGCCCCTTCCCGACCTTCATTCTTGTTTTTCATGGTTTCGTAAGGCCAAGTTCTTTACTATCATGGACTTGAATCAGGCCTATAATCAAATTCCCCTTGCCGAAGAGTCTAAACATCTTACAGCGTTTGCCACGGACTGGAATTTATACGAATACAACCGCGTGCCTTTCGGGCTCCCCACGGGAGCAGCTGTACTCACTAGGCTACTAGATAGGGTCTTCTCCGACGTCAAATTCGAGTACTTATATCACTACTTGGACGATGTCGTCGTATTTTCAGAGACTTTTGAAGAACATCTAGATCATCTGCGAGAAGTTCTCGATCGCCTTCGTAAGGCTGGGTTAACTGTTAAGTTGTCCAAGGTTGCCTTTGCTAAGCCCTCTATGTCTTTCCTAGGGCATAATGTGTCACCGGATGGTGTAGCCGTCGATCATTCTAGAACAAAGGCGATCCGTGATTTTAAACCTCCCAAGGACATCAAAGATATCGCCAGGTTCATTGGTATGGTGAATTTCTTCAGGAAGTTTATTCCTAACTTCGCTAATAGAGCGGCGCCCTTAAACCTTCTTCGTAGGAAAGGCATCAAATTCGAGTGGGGACCTTCTCAACAAGCCGCTTTTGAAGACCTTAAATTAGCTCTTTGTAATACCCCTGTACTTGCTATGCCTGATTTCTCGAAGAAATTCATTGTCCAAACCGACGCATCGTCGTCAGCGGTAGCTGCAGTCCTTCTCCAAGAGACTGAACTAGGGAGGCGCCCCATCGCCTATGCATCTAGGACTCCCTCGGCTCAAGAAGCAAAGTACTCCATATATGAGCTTGAAGGTTTGGCAGTCTTATTCGCCTTAGAAAAGTTCCGTCTCTATCTGGAACACGTCAAATTCGACCTGGAGACAGATAATCAAGCCTTAAGCTGGGTCTTAGGTAGACCGCGTCGTACTGGTCGTATAGCCCGTTGGGCCATCCGTATTTCTGCCTTCCAATTTGATGATAGACATATCAGAGGTACCGAAAATGTTGTTGCTGATGGACTCAGTCGTATGTTTTCAAACGACGTTGAGAACCATGAACCGGTCGACTGTTCATCACCTCCCGAGTCCACACTATTTGATGTTAATGCCATCTTAACTGATGCTCCCATGCTCTTTAGGGATATCGAGAAATACCAACGTGAAGATCCGACGCTGGCTCCGATAATGGAAACCCTTTCTTCTGGGGAACATGTTGTCCCTTATGTTCTGAGGAATGGGGTTCTATGTTGCCCTTCGAGGCATGATAAGATGATGAAAGTTGTTGTTCCAGCGGTTCTTGTACCTATGATCTTCAAGTATTATCATGAGACCCCATTAGGAGGGCATCTTGGTATCTTTAAAACTCGTGAAAAAATTCGTGATATGTTCATCTGGAAAGGTATGGACGGTGAAATCCGTGAACTAGTAAAGGCTTGTAAATCCTGTTTGCTTAGTAAACCGACCATGTCCACCAAGGTAGGCCTCTTGTCTTCTCAGCAAGCGTCGCGCCCCATGGAACGCCTGTATATTGATTATGTAGGACCATTCCCCCAGTCAAAGGGTAATGCCAACAAGTTCATCCTTGTGTGTGTAGATGGTTTTACCAGATTTTCTTGGTTATTTCCGACTAAGCTGGCTACCGCTCAGTCTACCATTACTTGCTTAAATTCTATTTTTGCTTCTTTTGGTCCGTGCCAATATATTGTATCTGATAATGCGAAGGCTTTTACATCTAACTTATTTCGTAAATTCTGTTTTGACTTATCCATCTCTCATGTAACTACTTCTGCTTATTACCCTCAACCATCTCTGGCTGAACGGGTTAATCGTAATCTCAGGTCCGCACTTATTGCCTATCATCATGAAGATCATTCCAGGTGGGACACGTCCCTGCATTGGTTACCTTTTGCTTTGAATTCGGCGGTTCATGAATCTCATAAGTTCACTCCAGCTTCCTTGATGTTCAAGTTTGTTCCCAACACGCCGCTCTCTAACCTTTGGTCTCTGAGTGACATTCTACCCGAGACAATAGATCCGGATAATATTAAAGATCTTTGGAAGAAGGCTAAAGCCAATCTTAAGGTATCTCATGAAAAGGTTAGAGAAAAGTATGATCGTGTACGGAGACCCACCACTTTGAAGGTAGGTGACCAGGTGATGGTCAAGAATTTTGTTCCCGCGGGCAAGCTTGCCCCCAGATTTCATGGGCCATGCATCATTCTCGATTTTCTTACGCCGGTTACATTGTTAGTAAGCAATCCAGCCACCGAGAGGATATTTAGGGTTCACCTGTCCCAGGTGAAACCGGTGTAAATTTTGTGTCAACTTGCTTCATATAATTTGATAGGAATATGAAGGTTATATTTTTTTTTTTTTGAGTTCCACTCTTAAGGCATTCTGCTCCTTCTATTTTATTTTATATGTAAGCATTTCTGTAAAACCTCCCCCGATTTGTTAAACTGCCATCCTGTCCTTGCCACGGCCATTACCACGCTCCCGTCTCCTGCTCCACTACACACAGTGGCTGGCTTAGATGAAATGCCATGGATATCTGCACGCCGCTGGCCCCTCAATCTCTCTACATGCCTGTGCCCTCAAAAGAAAAATGATGGTCCAACACAATTCTGCCGCCTAGCTTTAATGTTTCAGTGCCCCCGCAGCCGCGCGGCGCTGTGCCGCGGCTGGGTTCGAGGACGGGCCCCCTCGGCCCCAGCGAGGACGACATGTGCACGGCGAGCCGGAGCTCTCCTCCCGGCCTAGGCTGATGTGCGGCGCACGTCCTGATACTTGCCCGCAGCCTGTATTCCTTCACCGCGGGCGCGGCGTGTTTCAACACCACTGCTCCCCTCATAGTGCGGGCGAGCGGTATCTCAGGGTACTTGAGGGGTCCGAGCGGCCTCCTTTGGACGCAAGCTGCAACGGCCGGTCTGGCCATCCAACTTCATCAACCTCAACTACATGGACAGTTACGATAAGCAATGACTACACTCGGGAATTCAACAGCAATATTTGGTGGACATTGCAAAATTTTTCATCACTTTTAAGTATTAAAAGTCTATCTTCGGAATTCTACTTCTACAAACTTAAAAACTTTACTTCATCTGCAATAACAAAATTTTGAAACTAAATCAAACCAAATTAAGAAAATCTCATAAATGCTTCTGCAATCTATCTTCATATTCACATCATAACTTGGAACTTGTTTCAAACTGACTTCATGTGTCATCCATCGAGGAACTTTTGGGGGGGGAGGTCTGTACCAGGCGGTACACCTCCACTCCGCTAATTTAAAATGTGCGCCTGTGGAAACTCCTCTGCTGGAGGAAGTCTGAACTTTATTTACCCTATTAAGTTTCTAGTTTCTCAGAAGATGTCACCACCTGGAAATTTTTGAGTTTGTGAACTGTGTCATTTTCGACGTACTTTTGTTTTGCTTGAAGTAAGAAGTGTGAACTTTCTCTTCTAGAGGACACCACTGAAAAACCACAATAGTGCATCCTAGTGGGAAGAAAAATAACTGTTCTTTGGAGAAAATTTTATTTCAAAAGTTTGTTCTTTGTTAAATTTCTTTCTGTTATTGTTTAAGTTGGCTGTATACCCCTCTCTTTCCCCTTGTTTTGCATTTGACCAATCCCGAATTTCTGTTATTAATTTCTGACCAATCATTGGTATCTTCCCCCAACTTGAATATGTTTCTATACCCTAGCCAATAAAAGGTTTGTGGGAGGGTGTTTTCTTTCCCCTAACACCTAGAACCTTCCGCAAGAGGATATAAACTGCTGATTTTTGGGTCTCCGGGGCACTTCTGTTCCATCTTTCAGTGTATTAAGTACATAGCAGGAGGCGGGAAGCGCCTTTTTCTCCGGCAGCGGTCAACTATAAGGTAATGGCCGATTAATGTATTCTTTCTTTGCTAGCTCAGCAGTTTAACTCTCGGGGCGGGTGCGAAGCGTTCCACCATGTAACCTTTTCCTAAAATGTAAATGTAACTACTCTTTTCATCTATTCTCTTGGAAAGCTACATCTGGGATAGAGAGTGCTAACCCTCTCGAGCTCCCACTCATATTGTTTTGAGGTGAACTTATTTTTCTCAACCTATTCTTCGTTAATGTAAAACAAATTGTTCTCTTCTTAAGTCACCTCTTTAGTATGGGATTAGCCCTTGTATTAACGGCCTAGCGCCAAGTAGGTCTTAATCTAGTGTATTTGGAGTGCAAGTTCGCCTCCTCTCAAATTGTTATTTTAGAGGTCATTTAATTAACATTCTTTTCGTTTAATAGACCTCAGTAGATTGGGTATTTTACCCCTGTGTTTATGTCCGTTGAGGACAGCTTGAAGGTGGAGTTTGGTGTGGCCTGGGAGAGGCTTAAATTTGAGAGCGAGTGGCTCTTTTGAAAATTGTATGTTGTATGCCTCGAGGAGGCTTTTCAGTGTAATTTGGAGCAAGGGCTCCTAGGTATGAATGGAGTTTTCTGCCCCTCTGTTAAAACTTGTGTTTGGGGTAAAACTGAGCTGATTGCCCAAGCATTCTGAACTCGGGGCGCGAAGCCCAAATTCTGTAAATATTGTAACTACCTTATTTTGATTGCTATTCTGTACCTGCCATGCTTGTTACTTATTTATTTTGAAAAGAAAATATAACCGTATTAAATTTTAAATTTACTTTACGGGCACTATAATTTCGTAGCTTGAGATCCATTCACACCCGCACCTTCTTTCACCTCTACCTACCGCTAAAACACGGTAACATTAACATATATTTCCTATTTTATCGGCCAACCTTTCTCTGGTAATATTTTAAATCGTCCGCCTTTGCGGTGTAGTGATTAGTGTGATTAGCTGCCACCTCCGGAGGCCCGGGTTCGATTCCCGGCTCGGCCACGAACATTTGAAAAGTCGTACGAGGGCCAGAACGGGGTCCACTCAGCCTCGGGAGGACAGCTGAGTAGAGGGAGTTCGATTCCCACCTCGACCATCCTCCAAGTGGTTTTCCGTGGTTTCCCACTTTTCCTCCAGACAAATGCCGGAATGGTATCTAACTAAAATCCACGTCCGCTTCCTTCCGTCTTCCTTGTCTACTTCTACGAATCTTCCTATCCTCCATAAGGCCCCTGTGCAGCATAGCAGGTGTGGCCGCCTGGGCGATTTACTGGCGCTCCTTCTCCGTTGTATCCCCCGACCCAAAGTCTTACGCTCCAGGACACTGCACTTGAGGAACCCACTGTGAGTGGGGGTAGTAGAATAACACCCACGGCCGCACTTGCCTCTCAACTTGGAAGCGTGGTTCGGTGACGACGGCGCCCTCAGCTGAGTCCTGTGCGCCAGACTCCTCACTTTAATATATCCTATCCGACCTCACTTGGTCAACTCTTGTTCTTTTCCTACCCCGACCGTATTAGAGCACTCGAGGCCTAGGGAGTCTTCCATTTTCACGCCCTTCGTGGCCCTTGTCTTCCATTGACCGATACCTTCATTTTTCGAAGTGTCGTATCCCTTCCATTTTTTCTCTCAGATTATTGTTAGGTTGCCCAGTTGTACTTGCTCTTGAAAATTTAATCACCTGCACTTGAGGCGGTAGAGGTGGGATCCCTCGCTGAGTCCGAAGGGAAACACAATTCCTGGAGGGTAAAGTGATTAAGGAAGAAAGATAATATCCATTATCCGAGATAGACTCAATGCTGAATACAAAATATGCAACTGTTGTCTTAGGTTTAAACCAAGACGAAAGCCTTTATCTCGTTGATAAATAAGGGCCTTAATAACCTGTCCACTTGGAAGTATCAGCATAAGACACCTCAATTGAACTGTTTACTCTTGAGTAAGAACAAGCCGAACTCTTGCTTTGTGTGCATACATCTCTCATTTGAGACCAAATGAACGATCTGTTACCTGTTAGAGCGCAGCTCATTGTGTTCTGAAGGGAGCCATGCATCATTAATAACAGGTTACTTACTCGCAGAGACAGCGGGCGGGACTCATCTCTGTGACCTGGACAAGTGTTTTTGAAATACGGCACTGCTCCATTCGATCAGCGGCTGTCATCCATACACAATATATCGAGGATTTTCTATCGATTATTACGTCACCAGGGAGCTCGCTCCGTCTGTCAGCGAGGACCATAACGTACATCCATCAACGGTGATGGGTCAGAGTTCGAGCACTGTCTAGTTCGCGGTGAATCATCCTTGCTCCAAGAACTCTCTTTCTCCAAGACGTACCATTTGTAAACTTAGTAGTACGAAATAGTAGTTGATCCCAAATAATAATAATAATAATAATAATAATAATAATAATAATAATAATAATAATAATAATAATAATAATAATAATAATAATAATAATAATAATAATAATAATAATAATAATAATAATAAGAGAAGAAGAGAAATCTACACCAAAAATGTAGGTCCCTCCACGTTAAGATTAAACCTTACAATACTGTAACCAAACCTGCGGCTTCATATGCAGGGGAAACTCTAACGCTTCATAAAAAGGGCGAGCTCGAAAAAATCCTAAAAGAAGAGCGAAAATCATGAGGAAAATTTTAGGACCAAGACACACGGAAGAAGGGTACTGCCTACAAACCCGGACATCCACAGAAGATTTATCTAATATTGCGGCAGACTTCAGGAAAGGAAGACTAAAATTTTATGGACATGTTAAAAGGCTTCCAGAAACTAGACTAACTCACCAAGTTCTTTAAAGAGTTGATAAACTGAAGAATTTCCCTTGGATAATAACACAAACAAAAGCGGACATGAAGAACGCACAAATTCAACCTGAAGAAGTTTTGAATCCAGATATATATACAAAGGAAATTGACAAGTGGAAAGTTACTCGAGAGAATGAAGTAACAAAAAGAGCAGGTACCAAGTGGAAGATCTTTAGACAACAGATGAAAGCATCCTGGATCCTCCGCAAACAAAATCATAAATAAAGCTTCGTGTGCTCCGAAACTGACCATTCAGGCATAATAATAATAATAATAATAATAATAATAATAATAATAATAATAATAATAATAATAATAATAATAATAATAATAATAATAATAATAATAATTGTACCGGGCGGTACACCTCTACACCGTTTATTTAAAAGTTGCGCCAGTCGAAACTCCTCTTCTGGAGGAAGGTTGAACTTTATCTACTCTATTAATTCTCTACTTTCTCAGAAGATGTCACCACGTGGAAAATTTTGAGTTTTTGAACTGTGTCACTTTTGATGTGTTTTTGTTTCGCTTGAAGTAAGAAGTGTGAACTTTCTCTTCTAGAGGACACTACTGAAGATCAACAATAGCGCACCCTAGTGCGGAGTCAAAGAACTATTTTGTTGGAGAAATTTTTATTTCAAAAGTTTGTTTCTTGTTAAATTTCTTTCTGTTATTGTTTAAGTTGGCTGTATTCCCCTCTTTTTCCCCTTGTTTTAGATTTATCCAATCCCGAATTTCTTTTAGTAATTTCTGACCAATCTGGTGTATCTTCCCCCAACTTGTATCTGTTGCGGGGTCCTATCCAATAAAAACATTGTGGGCGGGTGTTTTCATTCCCCTAACGCCTAGAAACTTCCGCGAGAGTATATAAACTGCTGATTTTAGGGTCTCCGGGCCACTTCTGTTCCATCTTTCAGTGTATTAAGTACATAGCAGGAGGCGGGAAGCGCCTCTTTCCTCGGCGGCGGTCAACAATAAGGTAATGGCCGATTAATAAATTCTTTCTTTTCTTGCTCAGCAGTTTAACTTTCGAGGCGGGTTCTAAGCGTTCAACCATGTAACCTTTTCCTAAAATGTAAAAACAACTGGTATCTATTCTATTTTAAAACGACATATCGGGATAGAGAGTGCTTAACCCTCTCGAGCTCCCACTCACATCGTCTTGAGGTGAACTTATTCTCTCAACCAATTCTTCCGTAATGTAATGTAAATTGCTATTAAGTCACCTCTGTAGTATGGGATTAGCCCTTGTAATAACGGCCTAGTGTCAAAGTAGGTTTTAAAATCAAAGTGTATTAGGAGTGCAAGTTCGCCTCCTCTCAAATTGTTTTAGAGGTCATTCAATTAACCTGCTTTTCATTTAATAGACCTCAGTAGATTGGGTATTTTACCCCTGTGTTTATGTCCGTTGAGGACAACTTGAAGGTGGAGTTTGGTGTGGCCTAGGAGAGGCTTAAATTAAAGAGCGTGTGGCTCTTTTGGAAACGGAGTGTTGTATGCCTCGAGGAGGCTTTACTGTGTAATTTGGAGCAAGTGCTCCAGGGTTTGATTGGGGTCTTCTGCCCCTTTGTTAAAATTTGTATATCGGAAAGTTGGGCTAGTTGCTCAAAAATTGTGAACTCAGGGCTCGAAGCCCAAACTCTGTAATCTCTGTAATTGTACATTTCAAATTGTGTTTCGGCTACTAAGTACCTGTTCTTTGTTATTACTTAATATTGAAAAGGAAATATAACCTTGTTAACTTTTACATTAACTTTGATTCCGTAGTTTGAGACCCATTCACGCCCGCACCTTCTTACACCTCTACCTACCACCAAAACCCGGTAACAAGTGGTAGCAGAGCGTGGTTGAATGGGTCTCAATTTAGCCCCTTTTGACGGCTAAACATTGTTTGTTCCGAACTCTAACCATTTTCTCAGTTGCTGGAATTTTTTGATTTTTTCCAAGTTGTTCTGTCATCATGCCCGGCCCTCGCGATGTTCTCCTTCTTAACTATTTGCGCAAGGAGGAGTTGATCTATGAATTGACTATTAGAAATGTACAATCTGGAGGCACGGTTGCAGTAGACACTAACAAGCTTAGAGAGTCCCTTGATTTGCCCATTTCCATCCCCAATTTGGGAGAGAAAGAAATTGACGACTCTCTTTCCACGATCACGGAGAATATTACTGGGCTAGCTTCTGTAGTTAGTTTTTTTGATGAAAATGATCCGTCTCCAAATCAAATTAAGCGTGTGCAAGGCAGGCTATATCATTTTTCGAATAGGGTTAACGATCTGTTGTCTCTAAAACTGAATGACGTTCAGAGGAAGGAAGCTAGTACGCTCCTGGAAAATATTTCCGAGTTATCTAGTAAGGTCACTCAATTGTTAACTGGGGAAGTTCCTCCCAAATCTGATCAACCCACCATAGTGAATCCAGGTAGTGAGGAAGCGCCTCCCAAGGGAGAAGTTAATAGGATAACCGTTGCTGCTCAAACTATCCCTGCCCCATTGGACAACGAATCTGAACGTCGTGCATCATTGAGTAACATCCGTTCTGAATTAACTTCCTTGCCATTGAAACCTTTACCTACTATGTCACCCGGATTTAGTAGCTTGCCTCATCCATTGGCAATGTTGCTCAGAGGTATATCCAAGTTTTCTGTTAATACCACCAGTGACGTAATTTCATTTTTAAGATTTCTAGTGGAATTTCAGGATCATGCCCTTGTTTTTTCTCTGTCTCCATGTCAAATCTTGCAAATTATCTATCCGTATGCTATTGGTATTCTCTCCGACAAAATAGTAAGAGCCATAGCTGAACAGTCATCTATTGAAGATTTTCATGCACACTTGCTTGCAAACTTTATTCCCGCCCGCGCGAGGTCATCTCTGATTCAAAAGTACTATTATCGAGTACAGAGGTTGGATGAAAACTTGGCTGATTTCATACAAGACATTAAGTTTTATACCAGGGTGTTTGCTCTTCACTTCCCTGAGGATCAAATTGTACAAGCTATTGTGGAAGGCATTTCACCATCTTATAGGTCATACTTGTGTTTTGCGGCGTGCCCGCAAACCTTCTCGGAACTTGAAGCGTTGGCCGTCTCAGCGGAAGGAGTTAGATACGCCGATTCTTTGCGTGTAGCGAAAGAACCCCCGCCTTCCTTTAGTAACACTCGGCCTCCACCTCGCCGACCAGTCACCCCCCATAAATGTTATGCTTGCGGGTCGCCTGACCATCTTCGCAATAAATGTCCATTAGTCAAAAGTAGTAGGGCAAATAATGGAGCTGGTTCAGCACAAGGCTGTTTTAAGTGTGGGGCCTTCTCACATATCGCCAAGAATTGCCCAAACTCAAATAGCACCCCCTCCTGCTCAACTTCTGGTGCAAATTCCACCTATGCCAATAATAAAAAGTGACTAGAGGCTTCGGCTGAGTCGACTAATCCTTCTTCCCGAGGCTCAGCCCCTGGTAAACAGATTGTAAATGCAGAGAACGATCAGCCTTCAAGTTCATCTTTTGAATGCCCTAAAGAATGTCTTAGGATTGCGGCGGATACCCCCGCACCTGTTCCTTTCCTTAAGATTGAGGTAAATAACGAGCCTATAACAGCTCTATTAGATTCAGGTAGTGTTTGTTCGATTATTGCGGCGGAATGGTATTCTAAATTGAAAACGGTTTGTAAATTTCCTGACTATGTCTCTTCTCCTGTTCAATACGTTTCGGCTAATTCATCTCCATTAGAAATTCTAGGTTCCTTACTGGTCAAAATTCGTGTTTTTAAGTTTACATGGAAAGTTAAATTGTTTGTGGCCAAGCAATTGTCTTGCCCCATTATATTGGTCTTGTGCTCGATCTGCAGTCTAGGTCGTGCACATTCAAATTTGCTTCTAGTTGTAAAATCCCACTATTAAAGTGTAATTCTGTGTCATGTTCTTCTATTTCGCCTATCCAGGATGAGATGTTGTTAGACCTTAGACATCTACCTGAGGAGCAGGCTGATAGTATTCGCAAACTGTGTCAGTCGTTTCCCGAGGTGTTCTCTGATACTCTTGGTGTCACTGACCTTATTGAATACAAAATTGAGGTCACGGATTCGATTCCTGTCCGTTTTCCACCGTATAGGCTATCTCCACCTAAAATGAAGGCTCTGAAGGAAATCATCGATCAGATGTTGAAGAATGGTATTATTAGGCCCTCTAAGTCAGCGTATTCTTCGCCTATTTTTCTAGTACCGAAACCCCAAGGAGGTTTCAGGCCTGTCATTGATTACAGGGCTCTCAATCGGAAGGTGGTGTTACAATCTGTGCCCCTTCCCGACCTTCATTCTTGTTTTTCTTGGTTTCGTAAGGCCAAGTTCTTCACCATCTTGGACTTAAATCAGGCCTATAATCAAATTCCCCTTGCCGAAGAGTCTAAACACCTTACAGCGTTTGCCACGGACTGGAATTTATACGAATACAACCGCGTGCCTTTCGGGCTCCCCACGGGGGCAGCTGTGCTCACTAGGCTACTAGATAGGGTCTTCTCCGACATCAAATTCGAGTACTTATATCACTACTTAGATGATGTCGTGGTATTTTCAGAGACTTTTGAAGAACACCTAGATCATCTGCGAGAAGTTCTCGATCGCCTTCGTAAGGCTGGGTTAACTGTTAAGTTGTCCAAGGTTGCCTTCGCTAAGCCCTCTATGTCTTTCCTAGGGCATATTGTGTCACCCGATGGTGTAGCAGTTGATCATTCTAGAACACAGGCCATCCGTGATTTTAAACCTCCCAAGGACATTAAAGGTATCGCCAGGTTCATTGGTATGGTGAATTTCTTCAGAAAGTTCATTCCTAACTTTGCTAATAGAGCGGCGCCCTTAAACCTTCTTCGTAGGAAAGGCATCAAATTCGAGTGGGGACCTTCTCAACAAGCCGCTTTTGAAGACCTTAAATTAGCTCTTTGTAATGCCCCTGTACTTGCTATGCCTGATGTCTCGAAGAAATTCATCGTCCAAACCGACGCGTCGTCGTCAGCAGTAGCTGCAGTCCTTCTTCAAGAGACTGAACTAGGGAGGCGACCCATCGCCTATGCGTCTAGGACATTGTCGGCTCAAGAAGCCAAGTATTCCATCTATGAGCTCGAAGGTTTGGCAGTCTTATTTGCCTTAGAAAAGTTCCGTCTCTATCTGGAACACGTTAAATTCGACCTGGAGACAGATAATCAAGCCTTAAGCTGGGTCTTAGGTAGGCCGCGTCGTACTGGTCGTATAGCCCGCTGGGCTATTCGTATTTCCGCCTTCCAGTTTGATGTTAGACATATCAGAGGTACCGAAAATGTTGTTGCTGATGGACTCAGCCGTATGTTTCATAACGACGTAGAGACCCACGAACCGGTCGACAGTTCATCACCTTCCGAGTCCATACTATCTGGTGTTAATGCCATCTTAACAGATGCTCCCATGCTTTTTAGGGATATTGAGAAATACCAACGTGAAGATCCGACGCTGGCTCCGATAATGGAAACTCTTTCTTCTGGGGAACATGCTGTCCCTTATGTTCTGAGGAATGGTGTTCTATGTTGCCCTTCGAGGCATGATAAGTTGATGAAAGTTGTTGTTCCAGCGGTTCTTGTACCTATGATCTTCAAATACTATCATGAGACCCCATTGGGGGGGCATCTTGGAATCTTTAAAACTCGTGAAAAGATTCGTGAAATGTTCATATGGAAAGGTATGGACGGTGAAATTCGGGAACTTGTAAAAGCTTGTAAATCTTGTTTGATCAGTAAACCCACCATGTCCACTAAAGTAGGCCTTTTGTCTTCTCATCAAGCGTCGCGCCCCATGGAACGCCTGTATATTGATTATGTAGGACCCTTCCCCCAGTCGAAGGGAAATGCCAACAAATTCATCTTTGTATGTGTAGATGGTTTTACCAGATTTTCTTGGTTATTTCCGACTAAGCTGGCTACCGCTCAGTCCACCATTACCTGTCTAAATTCTATTTTTGCTTCTTTTGGTCCGTGCCAATATATTGTATCTGATAATGCTAAGGCGTTCACATCAAATCTTTTTCGTAAATTCTGTTTTGACTTGTCCATCTCTCATGTAACTACTTCCGCTTATTACCCTCAACCATCTCTGGCTGAACGGGTTAACCGTAATCTCAGGTCCGCACTTATCGCCTATCATCATTGTACCGGGCGGTACACCTCTACACCGTTTATTTAAAAGTTGCGCCAGTTGAAACTCCTCTTCTGGAGGAAGGTTGAACTTTATCTACACTATTAATCTACTAATTTCTCAGAAGATGTCACTACCTGGAAATTTCTGAGTTTGTGAACTGTGTCATTTTTGATGTGTTTTTGTTTCGCTTGAAGTAAGAAGTGTGAACTTTCTCTTCTAGAGGACACTACTTAAGATCAACAATAGTGCGACCTAGTGCGGAGTCAAAGAACTATTTTGTTGGAGAAATTTTTATTTCAAAAGTTTGTTCTTTGTTAAATTTCTTTCTGTCATTGTTTAAGTTGGCTGTATACCCCTCTTTTTCCCCTGAGTTTGGATCTAGCCAATCCCGAATTTCTTTAATTAATTTTCCACCAATAATGTGTTTCCTTTTCCTCTATGTAGGGGTTTATTTTCCCTATCCAATAAAAATTTTGTGGGACGGTGTTTTCTTTCCCCTAATGCCTAGAATCTTCCGCGAGAGGATATAAACTGCTGATTTTGGGGTCTCCGGGCCACTTCTGTTCCATCTTTCAGTGTATTAAGTACATAGCAGGAGGCGGGAAGCGCCTCTTTCCTCGGCAGCGATCTACTACCAGGTAATGGCCTATTAATAACTTCTTTTCTTGCTAGGTCGGCAGTTTAACTCTCGCGGCGGGTTCGAAGCGTTTTCCATCATGTAACCTTTTCCTAAAATGTAACTACTCTTTTCTTCTATTCTCGTGTAAAGCTACATAATGGGATAGAGAGTGCTAACCCTCTCGAGCTCCCACTCACATTTGTTTTGAGGTGAACTTATTTTCTCAAACTATTCTTCGTTTATGTAATGTAAAGTGTTCTTCTCTAAGTCACCTCTGTAGTATGGGATTAGCCCTTGCGTTAGCGGCCCAGAGCCAGATTAGGTTTTAAAAACAAAGTGTATTAGGAGTGCAAATTCGCCTCCTCTCAAATTGTTATTTTAGAGGTCATGAAATCAACCTTCTTTTCATGTAATAGACCTCCGTAGGTTGGGTATTTTACCCCTGTGAATACGTCCTTAGAGGACAGCTTGAAGGTAGAGTTTGGTGTGGCCTTTGAGAGGCTTAAATTTTGAGAGCGGATCGCTCTTTTGAAAATGGAGTGTCATATGCCTCGTGGAGGCTTTTCTGTGTAATTCGGAGCCAGGGGCTCCTAGGGATGAATGGGGTTTTCTGCCCCTCTGTTAAAACTTGTGTTTGTGGTAAAACTGAGCTGATCGCTGAAGTCAGGGCGTGAAGCCCAAAACCTGTAAATATTGTAACTCCCCTTGTTTTGCTACATTGTACCTGCCATGTCGGTTATTGCTTTGTTTTTGAAAAGAAAATATAACCTTGT
Organism: Anabrus simplex; assembly: GCF_040414725.1. Classification (NCBI taxonomy): domain Eukaryota; kingdom Metazoa; phylum Arthropoda; class Insecta; order Orthoptera; family Tettigoniidae; genus Anabrus; species Anabrus simplex. The sequence continues at coordinate 14,430,607 of NC_090274.1, read as the reverse complement.
TAAATTTTAAATTAATTTTACATGCACTATAATTTCGTAGCTTGAAACCCATTCACACCCGCACCTTCTTTCACCTCTACCTACCACGGATATCTCCGTAACAAGTGGTAGCAGAGCGTGGTTGAATGGGTCTCAATTTAGCCCCTTTTGACGGCTAAACATTGCTTTAATTCGAACTCTAACAATTTGCTCAGTTGCTGGAATTTTTTGAGTTTTTTTTAAATTGTTCCCTCATCATGTCCGGCCCTCGCGATGTTCTCCTCCTTAACTATTTGCGCAAAGAGGAGTTGATATACGAGTTAACTATCAGAAATGTTCAATCTGGAGGCACGGTTGCAATAGACACTAACAAGCTTAGAGAGTCCCTTGATTTGCCCATTTCCATCCCCAATTTGGGAGAGAAAGAAATTGACGACTCTCTTTCCACGATCACGGAGAATATTACTGGGCTAGCTTCCGTAGTTAGTTTTTTTGATGAAAATGATCCGTCTCCTAATCAAATTAAGCGTGTGCAAGGCAGACTATATCACTTTTCAAATAGAGTTAATGATCTGTTGTCTCTAAAGGTGAATGACGTTCAGAGGAAGCAAGCTAATACGCTCCTTGAAACTATCTCTGAATTGTCTAGTAAAGTCACTCAATTGTTAACTGGGGAAGTTCCTCCCAAATCTGATCAGCCCACCATTGTGAATGTAAGTAGTGAGGGAGAACCTGCTAAGGGAGAAGGCAATAGGATAACCGTTGCTGCTCAAACTATCTCTGCCCCATTGGACAACGAGTCTGAACGCCGCACATCGTTGAACAATGTACGTGCTGAATTAACTTCCTTGCCATTGAAACCTTTACCTACTATGTCGCCCGGGTTTAGCAGCTTGCCTCATCCATTGGCAATGTTGCTCAGAGGTATTTCCAAGTTTTCTGTTAACACCACCAGTGATGTAATTTCATTTTTAAGATTTCTAGTGGAATTTCAGGATCATGCCCTTGTGTTTTCTCTTTCCCCATGTCAAATTTTGCAAATTATCTATCCTTATGCTATTGGGGTTCTCTCAGATAAAATAGTAAGAGCCATAGCTGAACAGTCATCTATCGAAGATTTCCATGCACATCTGCTTGCAAATTTTATTCCTGCCCGCGCGAGGTCATCTCTTATTCAGAAATACTATTATCGGGTACAGCGCTTGGATGAAAACCTGGCAGACTTCATCCAAGATATTAAGTTTTATACTAGGGTGTTTGCTCTTCACTTCCCTGAGGATCAAATTGTACAAGCTATTGTGGAAGGTATTTCACCATCCTATAGGTCATATTTGTGTTTCGCGGCGTGCCCGCAAACTTTCTCGGAACTTGAAGCATTGGCAGTCTCAGCGGAAGGAGTTAGATACGCCGATTCTTTGCGTGTCGCGAAAGAACCCCCGCCTTCCTTTAGTAACACTCGGCCTCCACCTCGCCGACCAGTCAATCCCCGTAAATGTTATGCTTGCGGGTCGCCTGACCATCTGCGGAATAAGTGTCCTCTGATCAAGTCAAGTGGGACAAGGAATGGAGCAGGGTCATCACAAGGCTGTTTTAAGTGTGGGGCCTTCTCACATATCGCCAAGAATTGCCCAAACTCAAATAGCACTACTGAACCCTTGAACTTACCATTCCATCGTTGGTCGGCCACGGCTGCTATAGTAGAACAATTTAGAACTCTTAAATCTTGGGTCGTTGCGGGAATAAATTCGGTCACGATCTTAACCAAACGATGGGGTTCAGAAGAAAGCCTAACTACTTGAAATGAGGAGCAAAAATGTGCTTACTAACTTTTATTTAAACTGAAAGAGCACGATAACATCGTTAATTTAATATGCATTCTTGCCACAAAACATAAAAACATTTAATTATTGATTTTTGAAAAGTTCCTAACACAGTCACATTACATAACGTCACTTCGTTTCTTCCAATGTCGAAGAGTTGCTTCAGAGAAGCTAATATGTTAGTGGACAGCGAAACTGAAAAACTGAAAAAGGGAAGACCTGAAAAACGGGCGCCTATTATTCCAAACGAGAACTTCCACACGATCCGTGGAAAATCTGACTTTCAACAAGTAGAACGCCTGATTTTCTCTTAATTAAGGTTATCCACCAGTCAAATACCCTTCACGGATACGGAACATCCGCCGAATGGACCCTTAATCGAACCAAACTGACTATCAGTTGCTTTGGATAGGTTGCGAAATATTATAGGAAAGCATGGTGTTCACTACAAGTTAATGGCATCATTCACAATTGAAATAAAATTCCACCATGTATTTGTCATTCATGACACCCTTAAGTGATAAGGTACCCCCGATGCTAAACGTGCATCACCCAAACAGCTGTTCGGAAGGAACCAACAACAACATGATCCGAGAGGATCTTACGTTAAGTCGTTCTAAAGGAACAAAACTGCGAAATGCAGGAAACATTTACTAATAATGCATTTAGAAGAAATGCCAAACACTGAAGTTAATCAAAAAGTGAAAAGTCACTTGAAAATATTATTATTGAACCGATTTTCAGGTTAGAAATGGGTTTATTATGCTTAATAAATTTACCAGTCCACGCTAAAATTTACTACAATTTTAAGGAATTCTTTCCCTTGACAACAATGCTACCAGTACAGATCTCTCTATTTACTGTCTGTCCCAACACACTACTGGTAAAGTGATTACTTACTTATTCTAACTATGAATACGAATGAAAATACGACAAGATTAAAATATAAAATAAAATTACTGGCTGACGAATCGAAACCGCATTCGCAACTCAAGTCTCATTCTAAAACACTGAGTGTCAATAATGCACACTATCAATGAAAAACGGACGTCAAGACGAGGAAACAATAAAGTCCGTAAAAAAATAAATTAACATCTCGAAGTCATACAGCTTAACACGCACGAAGAAACACAGTAAAAATATAATCTAGATCGGGTCGATGTCCCACACTTGGACAGCCCTCGTTTGTCAACAGCAGTCCCGTTATCTCAATGAGAGCTTCGCATAGACCCTCTACAATAAATCATATCGCACATATAATGGCTACCTTCAACCAGGCCACTTCACAAAAGAAACAAAAGGAAAAGAAACCTAAACTGAGACTTGAGTGTGTACAGCTACCATCCCAGACCTATCGTCGGGCTCACTTGAAATCTGTACACCCTAAACCTAATCAGTATATACATGATGCCTTCCAAGTCCTATCGTCGGGCGTGACCTAGGACGTCTCATCATCAATGACTCCAAGAATAAACACGTGACGTCCTAAATCTATCGTCGGGCGTCAAAGTGGGTCGTACTGCGTCTCCCTTAACATATCAGGCGAAATGCAATTCTCAAACAACTCCAACAATATCACTGAATCTGGTCAGACAAATATACGCACGACGGAACCAACGTCTCTATTATCAACTGAATGCAAGTCGAAATACAGCAAGTGTCTACCTCTCGAAAAGTACAGTAAGTGTCTACATCATTATAATATGTGAACTCAAAAATAACTAGACGTGACGAACGGATCTCCACCTCGAACACAATCTCAGCCTGTGCACTGAAGTATTAGGGAAGCAAATGAAAATTCCCAACACACGTTTCCCTTTTAGTGGACGCCTTCAAAATAATAATCATCACCATCGCATTCGAAATTCTCAGATCGCCTATCATCAATTCCAACCATCTTATCCATGACCTCTCCAATGAACAAATTAAATATAACCCAACCGTGTGTCCAAAGTGCTCTCTGATCCTGAAGATCGTTCATTATCTTAACAAAAATCACTGGATGTTTACTACCCAGACCTTTACATTTTACTAGAGTCGTTTTCACTTGGAATCGTTCTATAAATTTCACAATGCTTCACATCATAGTCATCTCAAATTCGGATTGATTGCGGAAAACAATACAGCCTGCCTCACACAGCCTGTTTCTAAATACTTCCTCTACAAAAATACAACTTGTCTCAACACACTTTCTCCTCGCTTTATCCCAGCGGCATTACTTCCATCTCATCTCCACGTACGTATAAATCCATCGCTTTCAATCCCTTTTCCTTCACGACCCTTTTTCATACTTCGATCCCCTGGTGAAAACGATAACCATCATTAAACACATCTCTTACCTTACTATTATTAAGACTTTCAGACCTCAAGAATCCAAGAGCACACATCGACCTTTCGCAATTCAAGTATACACGATGTCTCACAATTTCCTTCCCATTAGCGACTGTGACTCTAATAAATTTTATTGACATTATCTAAATATGCTTACGATCCTTGTAAAAATAATTGGTTAATGCAATTTAACGGAGAGGAATTTCCTTATCCCGTGGTAAACATTATTATTATTATTATTATTATTATTATTATTATTATTATTATTATTATTATTATTATTGACCAACATTTCTGAATGCAACTGACACCTGAAATTACAATATTCGCTACGACAAATTTACACTTATAACGTTCACAAATCCGCACTTCGAATGATATCTCAACTCAACACAAAATTTTAAGCGTCGCATTTTACCGTTCTTGACATGAACTTTACACACTGAAAAATTTCACACGCTGACCAAAATTTACAACGCCTTTCGCCTGATAATTACGAATATCACCCGACAATCATCTGGAAATTTTGTTTAGGACAGACAGTGACTAACTAACTAACTACAACATAATGTAAAATAGACAGACCTGCACATTGGTGACATTCTCAGCATTCTGATTACATCATCTCCAGCAACCTCGTACTTAACCACTCATTTTCACAGACAACATTTTCATTTTCAACATTTCACTCATCCAAACACTACCCTTCACATACACACGAGATTAAAATTACCATAAATAATGCACTTTCTTTGTAACTTGCACCACGAACTTCCCTCGTTCTGCAGTCGACTCTAACTGTCTGATGCGCCTCCCAGAGTGGTTTCTCTCCCCGTTGTTTCAACAAGAACAGGTGTTCGGCCGATAAGGGAGTAGAACTATTTTGAATCGCTTCCCCCAGACCTTCTTCACTTACAAGAGTACAGGAAATGATAAAAATAAATTCTGCTGTGTATTTTTCAACCAGCCTACACCTTCCCAGTTCGTCTGCAAACGTTCACAGCTTCTCCAATCACTTTTCTTCTTAACTAATATATGGACTTTAGCCACGAACATGTATTGAATTATTGTCGGTCAATCTGGCGCGAATTTCTAATGACGACGGGCACGAGCTCCCGCGGCTTCAAGTTCCAGATCGACACTGAAAAATCTACGGTGGGGGGTTTCTTTTATAATTTCCAGAAGGACGCTATCCCCTCTATGAGGCTTGGTTGTGAAATCTGCCAAATTTGCTTCTAATAGACCAATTTTGATAAGATTTGTCCCAGAACTCCGGACAGACTTGCACTTATGTTAGGTGTTAATTTTATAATTTTCCTACACCCACAACAGGAGAAATAAATTGTTTCTGCCCGTGCGTTTCGCGGGTTTTCTTCTGCCCACGACCTTGGCACGTGTAACTAGCTCGCCGTTCTCACGCTAACACACACTTAGGCTTAACTGCATCTAAAATTGTCCCTGGTGTCACTACCTTCACAGAGGGTGTATGAATAATTTTGCTTATTTATTTCTTCCTTTACTATCTTGTCAAAATCCCTCGTTGTGCAGAATTCATTAATTTAGAAAATTGTCGGGCACTCGAGTTCCACCGAGGTGTCCCGGCAATCCACGAGCTCGCCTTGCGGGAACCTTCCCACGCAACATCGGGCTCTTGGGAGCGCAAAAATGGCTGCCCTCAAACATACAGTAGTTTCTGAATACCAAATAAATATTTGAGAAAAATGAAAAATTTTCTCACCGTAGAATTATGGATTCATAATCCTTCTACAACGACGAAATGTTTACCCAGAAAGGGGAAATATTTAAACAAATATATTCCTTCAAAATTCTAAATTATACATGGGAATTTTGATACAAATGAACCATGATTCTACGTAAAATTTCCCAGCCGATCTCACTCTTGACGTAGGGCTCTGTTACTTTCACGTATTTCCCTGTTTTCTTCTTCCAACAATAGAATTGCGTTACAGATGTCATCAACAAAGTCTTCTCTTAAGAATGAACATTGTAAACATTCAGCGTCTTCCTCTTCTTTACTCCCACTGCTTGCCTGTCCTTGGAGTGGTGCCTCGACCTGTCTTTCTCTCGACGTGACGATCACATTTACGGGTTGTACTTCTTCTTCTTCTTCTTCTTCGGTGACCATTTCCCCAGCTGGTAAGGCTGCGTCATCCTGTAGTGGAATTCTTTCTTCGGCTCTATGATCAATCTGTAAATTGGCTGCATCATCATTGAATTGGGAGTTGCTCGGAGTCTGTTTCTTGATGTTACTGATGTTATGTGCGTCATTTGGTGGTCTCTGCCGCCTGCCTCTCTCTCTCTCTCCACCTGCTATCTGCATTTCACTGAAAGGGCTCTCCGGCATATCTTTCCTTTATCAAAGAAACAATGTTGACGGGCTGTAACGTCTACCCACAATAATGGCGCTTTCTCTATGTATCCATCAGCTGTCCTCCATCTACGTTCTTCAGATATCTTGGCCTCCAGGACATCTTCCATCAGATCCTCAAAGAATTCCTTTACAGTTAGGTGCGGGTCTTCCTTCAATTGGCAAAACTGGTCCTGATATCTCCCAGTCATATTAAAGACGTTCGCGATCCTTAAGTTTTGAGATTTTCTCGCCTCAACGTACAAATTCTGGCCTGTAGCCTTTGCGTCATTTCCAACTTTCAATTGAATACCAAGGTCTAGATTATAATCCTCCATAGCTTGGCTCAGATTTCCAACCATCTTTGATTGCCTGTCCGCTGTACTGATCTCATTACTAACTTCACTCTCCTTGAGTTTGACCTTCTCGTCCGTCTGCTCCTGGGCTAAGGTATTCACTCTCGAATCCTGTTCACAATTACTATCGACATCCTCGGACTCTTTGGTGTGGACGGTCATGACCTGTTCATCGTCACCTAAATCCCTTTCTACTTCCACTGCTCCCTCTTTGAATTCTGGACCACCAATCTCGGTCTCTGGAATCTGATTCTCAACTTTCACGTGTCTATCGGTCATTTCTTCCGAGCCTACCTTTGACCCATTATTATTTCTCTTACAAACATTTCGTAACTCACCCACAATACTCTTCAAACCGTTAAAATTATCTTTCAGGCTAACCTTCAACTCATCTATCCCACTCTTTAAATCGTCATGACTTTTTTTCAAACTGGCTCGAAAAGCATCCATACTACTCCTAGTGTCTTTCAAACTAGACTGTACCTTCTCCCTAGTGTCTTTCAAGCTAGCTGCCACACATTTACGCTGACCTATCATGTCATCCATTTTACTACTCAAATTCTCATTGAACTTACTATGTAAACTCTCCCTCTTTCTTATCCGACTCTCATTATGAACCTTCATGTCCTCTCTCAACTTCTCATTCCAGCTATCCAACTTACTATGTAACCTCTCATCACGAACTTTCATGTCCTCCCTCAACTTCTCCTTCTGGGCTTTCATGTCCTCTATCATCTGCATCAACTTCTCCAAGGTCGCCTGACCTTCCATCTCACAATACCACAAAGAATACACTAATGAGTACGCTGGCTGTTGATGCAACCAGAATACTCCAAACTACTAAGGAAAGAATTCACTATCTACTGCGTTTTCACATACAAACGCTGTTATAATTTAATACCGAAACTGACAACATTCCAACAGTTGTCTCATAAAATTTTGTTTACATGGCTGGTATCACAAAATTGTTTAATGAAAAGAAAATTCTAAAGTTAATAAGTTACTCTGGATAAATATCCCAAATGGTTTCGCTTCCGTAAATTAAGTAAATAACGAACATGTTAACGCATAAACTTTGAATGTAATTCAGCGTTACCACTTCCAAAATTTATATTGGCAACATGACATAAGCTTCAATAAAGCTTTAAGTACTGGTTTCCTAAAAATGCATTGTGACTGTTATTATTATTATTATCTACCAAGTAGTTACGCTCCTCATTAAACGTGTTAATATCTAGCACTCTCATTGGGCATAATTCGTTTAACTGTGGCTCAGCCATAATTTTCACCCGCTTGTATTATTTATAATGTGGCTTAAGCCTCAACATTACTTTATATTTTTCTAACATTTATTTTCAATGGATAGTTTCATTATCGTTATCGTGGCATCGTATCGTTATCGTGACTTTGGGCTCCTCATCGTTATCGTGACATTAAGGCCCCACGTTGGGCGCCACTTCTACTGAACCCTTGAACTTACCATTCCATCGTTGGTCGGCCACGGCTGCTATAGTAGAACAATTTAGAACTCTTAAATCTTGGGTCGTTGCGGGAATAAATTCGGTCACGATCTTAACCAAACGATGGGGTTCAGAAGAAAGCCTAACTACTTGAAATGAGGAGCAAAAATGTGCTTACTAACTTTTATTTAAACTGAAAGAGCACGATAACATCGTTAATTTAATATGCATTCTTGCCACAAAACATAAAAACATTTAATTATTGATTTTTGAAAAGTTCCTAACACAGTCACATTACATAACGTCACTTCGTTTCTTCCAATGTCGAAGAGTTGCTTCAGAGAAGCTAATATGTTAGTGGACAGCGAAACTGAAAAACTGAAAAAGGGAAGACCTGAAAAACGGGCGCCTATTATTCCAAACGAGAACTGAGAGTTAATCCACACGATCCGTGGAAAATCTGACTTTCAACAAGTAGAACGCCTGATTTTCTCTTAATTAAGGTTATCCACCAGTCAAATACCCTTCACGGATACGGAACATCCGCCGAATGGACCCTTAATCGAACCAAACTGACTATCAGTTGCTTTGGATAGGTTGCGAAATATTATAGGAAAGCATGGTGTTCACTACAAGTTAATGGCATCATTCACAATTGAAATAAAATTCCACCATGTATTTGTCATTCATGACACCCTTAAGTGATAAGGTACCCCCGATGCTAAACGTGCATCACCCAAACAGCTGTTCGGAAGGAACCAACAACAACATGATCCGAGAGGATCTTACGTTAAGTCGTTCTAAAGGAACAAAACTGCGAAATGCAGGAAACATTTACTAATAATGCATTTAGAAGAAATGCCAAACACTGAAGTTAATCAAAAAGTGAAAAGTCACTTGAAAATATTATTATTGAACCGATTTTCAGGTTAGAAATGGGTTTATTATGCTTAATAAATTTACCAGTCCACGCTAAAATTTACTACAATTTTAAGGAATTCTTTCCCTTGACAACAATGCTACCAGTACAGATCTCTCTATTTACTGTCTGTCCCAACACACTACTGGTAAAGTGATTACTTACTTATTCTAACTATGAATACGAATGAAAATACGACAAGATTAAAATATAAAATAAAATTACTGGCTGACGAATCGAAACCGCATTCGCAACTCAAGTCTCATTCTAAAACACTGAGTGTCAATAATGCACACTATCAATGAAAAACGGACGTCAAGACGAGGAAACAATAAAGTCCGTAAAAAAATAAATTAACATCTCGAAGTCATACAGCTTAACACGCACGAAGAAACACAGTAAAAATATAATCTAGATCGGGTCGATGTCCCACACTTGGACAGCCCTCGTTTGTCAACAGCAGTCCCGTTATCTCAATGAGAGCTTCGCATAGACCCTCTACAATAAATCATATCGCACATATAATGGCTACCTTCAACCAGGCCACTTCACAAAAGAAACAAAAGGAAAAGAAACCTAAACTGAGACTTGAGTGTGTACAGCTACCATCCCAGACCTATCGTCGGGCTCACTTGAAATCTGTACACCCTAAACCTAATCAGTATATACATGATGCCTTCCAAGTCCTATCGTCGGGCGTGACCTAGGACGTCTCATCATCAATGACTCCAAGAATAAACACGTGACGTCCTAAATCTATCGTCGGGCGTCAAAGTGGGTCGTACTGCGTCTCCCTTAACATATCAGGCGAAATGCAATTCTCAAACAACTCCAACAATATCACTGAATCTGGTCAGACAAATATACGCACGACGGAACCAACGTCTCTATTATCAACTGAATGCAAGTCGAAATACAGCAAGTGTCTACCTCTCGAAAAGTACAGTAAGTGTCTACATCATTATAATATGTGAACTCAAAAATAACTAGACGTGACGAACGGATCTCCACCTCGAACACAATCTCAGCCTGTGCACTGAAGTATTAGGGAAGCAAATGAAAATTCCCAACACACGTTTCCCTTTTAGTGGACGCCTTCAAAATAATAATCATCACCATCGCATTCGAAATTCTCAGATCGCCTATCATCAATTCCAACCATCTTATCCATGACCTCTCCAATGAACAAATTAAATATAACCCAACCGTGTGTCCAAAGTGCTCTCTGATCCTGAAGATCGTTCATTATCTTAACAAAAATCACTGGATGTTTACTACCCAGACCTTTACATTTTACTAGAGTCGTTTTCACTTGGAATCGTTCTATAAATTTCACAATGCTTCACATCATAGTCATCTCAAATTCGGATTGATTGCGGAAAACAATACAGCCTGCCTCACACAGCCTGTTTCTAAATACTTCCTCTACAAAAATACAACTTGTCTCAACACACTTTCTCCTCGCTTTATCCCAGCGGCATTACTTCCATCTCATCTCCACGTACGTATAAATCCATCGCTTTCAATCCCTTTTCCTTCACGACCCTTTTTCATACTTCGATCCCCTGGTGAAAACGATAACCATCATTAAACACATCTCTTACCTTACTATTATTAAGACTTTCAGACCTCAAGAATCCAAGAGCACACATCGACCTTTCGCAATTCAAGTATACACGATGTCTCACAATTTCCTTCCCATTAGCGACTGTGACTCTAATAAATTTTATTGACATTATCTAAATATGCTTACGATCCTTGTAAAAATAATTGGTTAATGCAATTTAACGGAGAGGAATTTCCTTATCCCGTGGTAAACATTATTATTATTATTATTATTATTATTATTATTATTATTATTATTATTATTATTATTATTGACCAACATTTCTGAATGCAACTGACACCTGAAATTACAATATTCGCTACGACAAATTTACACTTATAACGTTCACAAATCCGCACTTCGAATGATATCTCAACTCAACACAAAATTTTAAGCGTCGCATTTTACCGTTCTTGACATGAACTTTACACACTGAAAAATTTCACACGCTGACCAAAATTTACAACGCCTTTCGCCTGATAATTACGAATATCACCCGACAATCATCTGGAAATTTTGTTTAGGACAGACAGTGACTAACTAACTAACTACAACATAATGTAAAATAGACAGACCTGCACATTGGTGACATTCTCAGCATTCTGATTACATCATCTCCAGCAACCTCGTACTTAACCACTCATTTTCACAGACAACATTTTCATTTTCAACATTTCACTCATCCAAACACTACCCTTCACATACACACGAGATTAAAATTACCATAAATAATGCACTTTCTTTGTAACTTGCACCACGAACTTCCCTCGTTCTGCAGTCGACTCTAACTGTCTGATGCGCCTCCCAGAGTGGTTTCTCTCCCCGTTGTTTCAACAAGAACAGGTGTTCGGCCGATAAGGGAGTAGAACTATTTTGAATCGCTTCCCCCAGACCTTCTTCACTTACAAGAGTACAGGAAATGATAAAAATAAATTCTGCTGTGTATTTTTCAACCAGCCTACACCTTCCCAGTTCGTCTGCAAACGTTCACAGCTTCTCCAATCACTTTTCTTCTTAACTAATATATGGACTTTAGCCACGAACATGTATTGAATTATTGTCGGTCAATCTGGCGCGAATTTCTAATGACGACGGGCACGAGCTCCCGCGGCTTCAAGTTCCAGATCGACACTGAAAAATCTACGGTGGGGGGTTTCTTTTATAATTTCCAGAAGGACGCTATCCCCTCTATGAGGCTTGGTTGTGAAATCTGCCAAATTTGCTTCTAATAGACCAATTTTGATAAGATTTGTCCCAGAACTCCGGACAGACTTGCACTTATGTTAGGTGTTAATTTTATAATTTTCCTACACCCACAACAGGAGAAATAAATTGTTTCTGCCCGTGCGTTTCGCGGGTTTTCTTCTGCCCACGACCTTGGCACGTGTAACTAGCTCGCCGTTCTCACGCTAACACACACTTAGGCTTAACTGCATCTAAAATTGTCCCTGGTGTCACTACCTTCACAGAGGGTGTATGAATAATTTTGCTTATTTATTTCTTCCTTTACTATCTTGTCAAAATCCCTCGTTGTGCAGAATTCATTAATTTAGAAAATTGTCGGGCACTCGAGTTCCACCGAGGTGTCCCGGCAATCCACGAGCTCGCCTTGCGGGAACCTTCCCACGCAACATCGGGCTCTTGGGAGCGCAAAAATGGCTGCCCTCAAACATACAGTAGTTTCTGAATACCAAATAAATATTTGAGAAAAATGAAAAATTTTCTCACCGTAGAATTATGGGTTCACCCCCTCCTGCTCAACTTCTGGTGCAAATTTCAGCTATGCCAATAATAAAAAGTGACTAGTGGCGTCGGCTGAGCCGACTAATCCATCTTCCCGAGACTCAGCCCCTAGTAAACAGGTTGTAAATGCAGAGAACGACCAGCCTTCAAATTCATCTTTTGAATGCCCTAAAGAGTGCCTTAGGATTGCGGCGGATACCCCCGCACCTGTTCCTTTTCTTAAGATTGAGTTAAATAACGAGCCTATAACAGCTCTATTAGATTCAGGCAGTGTTTGTTCCATTATTTCGGCTGAATGGTACTCGAAATTAAAGTCTGTTTGTAAACTACCTGTCTATGACTCTTCTCCTATTCAATATGTTTCGGCTAATTCATCTCCATTAGAAATTCTAGGTTCCGTACTGGTCAAAATTCGTATTTTTAAATTTACATGGAAAATTAAACTGTTTGTGGCTAAACACTTGTCTTGCCCCATCATACTGGGAGCGGACTTTATTTCTCACACTGGTCTTGTGCTCGATCTCCAGTCTAGGTCGTGCACATTCAAATTTGCGTCCAATTGTAATATTCCCTTGTTAAAGTGTAATTCTGTATCATGTTCATCTATTTCGCCTACCCAGGATGAGATGTTGTTAGACCTTAGACATCTACCTGAGGAGCAGGCTGATAGTATTCGTAAATTGTGTCAGTCGTTTCCCGAGGTGTTCTCTGATACTCTTGGTGTTACTGACCTTATTGAATACAAAATTGAGGTCACGGATTCGATTCCTGTCCGTTTTCCACCATATAGGCTATCTCCACCTAAAATGAAGGCTCTAAAAGAAATCATCGATCAGATGTTGAAGAATGGTATTATTAGGCCCTCTAAGTCAGCGTATTCATCGCCTATTTTTCTAGTCCCGAAACCCCAAGGGGGCTTCAGGCCTGTAATTGACTACAGGGCTCTCAATCGGAAGGTGGTGTTACAATCTGTGCCCCTTCCCGACCTACATTCTTGCTTTTCATGGTTTCGTAAGGCCAAGTTCTTCACTATCTTGGACTTGAATCAGGCCTATAATCAAATTCCCCTTGCCGAAGAGTCTAAAAACCTTACAGCGTTTGCCACGGACTGGAATTTATACGAATACAACCGCGTGCCTTTCGGGCTCCCCACGGGGGCAGCTGTGCTCACTAGGCTACTAGATAGGGTCTTCTCCGACATCAAATTTGAGTACTTATATCACTACTTGGATGATGTCGTCGTATTTTCCGAGACTTTTGAAGAACATCTAGATCATCTGCGAGAAGTTCTGAATCGCCTTCGTAAGGCTGGGTTAACTGTCAAGTTGTCCAAGGTTGCCTTTGCTAAGCCCTCTATGTCATTCCTAGGGCATATTGTGTCACCCGATGGGGTAGCTGTCGATCATTCTAGAACACAGGCCATCCGTGATTTTAAACCTCCTAAGGACATCAAAGGTATCGCTAGATTCATTGGTATGGTGAATTTCTTCAGGAAGTTTATTCCTAACTTCGCTAATAGAGCGGCGCCCTTAAACCTTCTTCGTAGGAAAGGCATCAAATTCGAGTGGGGACCTTCTCAACAAGCCGCTTTCGAAGATCTTAAATTAGCTCTCTGTAATGCCCCTGTACTTGCTATGCCTGATTTTGTCGAAGAAATTCATCGTCCAAACGGACGCGTCGTCGTCAGCTGTAGCTGCAGTCCTTCTTCAAGAGACTGAACTAGGGAGGCGTCCCATCGCCTATGCATCTAGGACTCTATCGGCTCAAGAAGCCAAGTATTCCATCTATGAGCTCGAAGGGTTGGCAGTCTTATTCGCCTTAGAAAAGTTCCGTCTCTATCTGGAACATGTCAAATTCGACCTGGAGACAGATAACCAAGCCTTAAGCTGGGTCTTAGGTAGACCGCGTCGTACTGGTCGTATAGCCCGTTGGGCCATCCGTATTTCCGCCTTCCAATTCGATGTCAGGCATATCAGAGGTACCGAAAATGTTGTGGCTGATGGACTCAGCCGTATGTTTTCAAACGAGGTCGAGACCCATGAACCGGTCGACAGTTCATCACCTTCCGAGTCCATACTATCCGAGGTTAATGCCATCCTAACCGATGCTCCCATGCTCTTTAGGGATATCGAGAAATACCAACGTGAAGATCCTACGCTGGCTCCGATAATGGAAACCCTTTCTTCTGGGGAACATGCTGTCCCTTATGTTCTGAGGAATGGTGTTCTATGTTGCCCTTCGAGGCATGATAAGTTGATGAAAGTTGTTGTTCCAGCGGTTCTTGTACCTGTGATCTTCAAATACTATCATGAGACCCCATTAGGAGGGCATCTTGGAATCTTTAAAACCCGTGAAAAGATTCGTGAAATGTTCATCTGGAAAGGTATGGACGGTGAAATCCGTGAACTTGTAAAAGCTTGTAAATCATGTTTGCTGAGTAAACCCACCATGTCCACCAAGGTAGGCCTTTTGTCTTCGCATCAAGCGTCGCGCCCCATGGAACGCCAACAAGTTCATCCTTGTATGTGTAGATGGTTTTACCAGATTTTCTTGGTTATTTCCGACTAAGCTGGCTACCGCTCAGTCCACCATTACCTGTCTAAATTCCATTTTTGCTTCTTTTGGTCCGTGCCAATATATTGTATCTGATAATGCTAAGGCATTCACATCAAATCTTTTTCGTAAATTCTGTTTTGACTTGTCCATCTCTCATGTAACTACTTCTGCTTATTACCCTCAACCATCTCTGGCTGAACGGGTTAACCGTAATCTCAGGTCTGCACTGATTGCCTATCATCATGAAGATCATTCTAGGTGGGACACGTCCCTGCATTGGTTAGCTTTTGCTTTGAATTCGGCGGTCCATGAATCACACAAATTTACTCCAACTTCTTTGATGTTCAAGTTTGTTCCCAACTCGCCGCTCTCTAACCTCTGGTCTTTGAATGACATTCTACCCGAGACAATAGATCCGGATAACATTAAAGATCTTTTAAGAAGGCTAAAGCCAATCTTAAAGTGTCTCATGAAAAGGTTAGGGAAAGGTATGATCGTGGACGGAGACCCACCACTTTGAAGGTAGGTGACCAGGTTATGGTCAAAAATTTTGTCCCCGCGGGCAAGCTTGCCCCCAGATTTCATGGGCCTTGTATCATTCTCGATTTTCTTACGCCGGTTACCTTATTGCTAAGTAATCCAGCCACCGAGAGGATATTTAGAGTTCACCTGTCCCAGGTGAAACCGGTGTAATTTCTGTGTTAACTTGCTTCATATTATTTTGAAAGGATATGATGGTTATATTTTTTTTTTTTGAGTTTCACTTTTAAGGCATTCTGCCCCTTCTGTAATATTTTGGTTTTAGATGTAAGCCTTGTGTAAAACCTGCCCCGACCCGTTAAACTGCCATCCTGTTCTTGCCACGGCCATTACCACGCTCCCGTCTCCTGCTCCACCTTACACTGTGGCTTCATAATAGTAAATGCCATGGATATCTACACGCCGCTGGCCCCTCAACCTCTCCACAAGCCTGTACCCTCAAAGAAGATGATAGTCCAACACAATTCTGCCGCCTAGCTTTAATGTTTCAGCGCCCCCGCAGCCGCGCAGCGCCGTGCAGCGACTGGGGAGGGGAATGGGCCCCCTCCTCTCCAGCGAGGACGACATGTGTACGGCGAGCCGGAGCTCTCATCCCGGCCAAGGCTGATGTGCGGCGCACGACCTGCTACATGCCCGCAGCCTGTATCTGTTCACCGCGGGCGCGGCGTACTTCAACACCTCTGCTCCCCTCATAGTGCGGGCGAGCGGTATCTCAGGGTACTTGAGGGGTCCGAGCGGCCTCCGTTGGACGCAAGCTGCAACGGCCGGTCTGGCCATCCGACTCAATCTACATCAACTACATGGACAGTCACCATAAGCAATAACTACACTTGGGAATTCAACAATAATATTTGGTGGACATTGCAAAATTTTTCTTCACCTTTAAGTATTAAAAGTTTATCTTCAGAAATTCAAATTCTACAAACATAAAGACTTTCATTCACCTGCAACAACAACATTTTGAAACTGAATTAAGAAATCTTGTAAATGCTTCTGCTATCTATCTTCGTATCAACATCATTACTTGGACTTTGTTTCAAACTGATTTCATGTGTCACCCCTGGAGGAACTCTTGGGGGGGGGGGAGGTCTGTACCGGGCGGTACACCTCTACACCGTTTATTTAAAAGTTGCGCCAGTTGAAACTCCTCTTCTGGAGGAAGGTTGAACTTTATCTACACTATTAATCTACTAATTTCTCAGAAGATGTCACTACCTGGAAATTTCTGAGTTTGTGAACTGTGTCATTTTTGATGTGTTTTTGTTTCGCTTGAAGTAAGAAGTGTGAACTTTCTCTTCTAGAGGACACTACTTAAGATCAACAATAGTGCGACCTAGTGCGGAGTCAAAGAACTATTTTGTTGGAGAAATTTTTATTTCAAAAGTTTGTTCTTTGTTAAATTTCTTTCTGTCATTGTTTAAGTTGGCTGTATACCCCTCTTTTTCCCCTTAGTTTGGATCTAGCCAATCCCGAATTTCTTTAATTAATTTTCCACCAATAATGTGTTTCCTTTTCCTCTATGTAGGGGTTTCTTTTCCCTATCCAATACAAATTTTGTGGGACGGTGTTTTCTTTCCCCTAATGCCTAGAATCTTCCGCGAGAGGATATAAACTGCTGATTTTGGGGTCTCCGGGCCACTTCTGTTCCATCTTTCAGTGTATTAAGTACATAGCAGGAGGCGGGAAGCGCCTCTTTCCTCGGCAGCGATCTACTACCAGGTAATGGCCTATTAATAACTTCTTTTCTTGCTAGGTCGGCAGTTTAACTCTCGCGGCGGGTTCGAAGCGTTTTCCATCATGTAACCTTTTCCTAAAATGTAACTACTCTTTTCTTCTATTCTCGTGTAAAGCTACATAATGGGATAGAGAGTGCTAACCCTCTCGAGCTCCCACTCACATTTGTTTTGAGGTGAACTTATTTTCTCAAACTATTCTTCGTTTATGTAATGTAAAGTGTTCTTCTCTAAGTCACCTCTGTAGTATGGGATTAGCCCTTGCGTTAGCGGCCCAGAGCCAGATTAGGTTTTAAAAACAAAGTGTATTAGGAGTGCAAATTCGCCTCCTCTCAAATTGTTATTTTAGAGGTCATGAAATCAACCTTCTTTTCATGTAATAGACCTCCGTAGGTTGGGTATTTTACCCCTGTGAATACGTCCTTAGAGGACAGCTTGAAGGTAGAGTTTGGTGTGGCCTTTGAGAGGCTTAAATTTTGAGAGCGGATCGCTCTTTTGAAAATGGAGTGTCATATGCCTCGTGGAGGCTTTTCTGTGTAATTCGGAGCCAGGGGCTCCTAGGGATGAATGGGGTTTTCTGCCCCTCTGTTAAAACTTGTGTTTGTGGTAAAACTGAGCTGATCGCTGAAGTCAGGGCGTGAAGCCCAAAACCTGTAAATATTGTAACTCCCCTTGTTTTGCTACATTGTACCTGCCATGTCGGTTATTGCTTTGTTTTTGAAAAGAAAATATAACCTTGTTAAATTTTAAATTAATTTTACATGCACTATAATTTCGTAGCTTGAAACCCATTCACACCCGCACCTTCTTTCACCTCTACCTACCACGGATATCTCCGTAACAATCATGAAGATCCTTCCAGGTGGGACACGTCCCTGCATTGGTTAGCTTTTGCTTTGAATTCGGCGATTCATGAATCTCATAAGTTCACTCCAGCTTCTTTGATGTTTAAGTTCGTTCCCAACACGCCGCTCTCTAACCTCTGGTCTCTGAATGACATTCTGCCCGAGACAATAGATCCGGACAACATTAAAGATCTTTGGAAGAAGGCTAAAGCTAATCTTAAAGTATCTCATGAAAAGGTTAGGGAAAGGTATGATCGTGGACGGAGACCCACCACTTTGAAGGTAGGTGACCAGGTTATGGTCAAAAATTTTGTTCCCGCGGGCAAGCTTGCCCCCAGATTTCATGGGCCTTGTATCATTCTCGATTTTCTTACGCCGGTTACCTTATTGCTAAGTAATCCAGCCACCGAGAGGATATTTAGAGTTCACCTGTCCCAGGTGAAACCGGTGTAATTTCTGTGTTAACTTGCTTCATATTATTTTGAAAGGATATGAAGGTTATATTTTTTTTGAGTTTCACTTTTAAGGCATTCTGCCCCTTCTATAATATTTTGGTTTTAGATGTAAGCCTTTTGTAAAACCCACCCCGATCCGTTAAACTGCCATCCTGTTCTTGCCACGGCCATTACCACGCTCCCGTCTCCTGCTCCACCTTACACTGTGGCTTCATAATAGTAAATGCCATGGATATCTACACGCCGCTGGCCCCTCAACCTCTCCACAAGCCTGTACCCTCAAAGAAGATGATAGTCCAACACAATTCTGCCGCCTAGCTTTAATGTTTCAGCGCCCCCGCAGCCGCGCAGCGCCGTGCAGCGACTGGGGAGGGGGATGGGCCCCCTCCTCTCCAGCGAGGACGACATGTGCACGGCGAGCCGGAGCTCTCCTCCCGGCCAAGGCTGATGTGCGGCGCACGACCTGCTACTGGCCCGCAGCCTGTATATGTTCACCGCGGGCGCGGCGTGCTTCAACACCTCTGCTCCCCTCATAGTGCGGGCGAGCGGTATCTCAGGGTACTTGAGGGGTCCGAGCGGCCTCCTTTTGGACGCAAGCTGCAACGGCCGGTCCGGCCATCCAACTTCATCAACATCAACTACATGGACAGTTCCTATAAGAGATAACTACATTTGGGAATTCAACAGCAATATTTGGTGGACCGTGCAAAAAATTTTTCTTCACTTCTAAGTATTAAAAGTTTATCTTCAGAAATTCAAATTCTACAAACTTAAAGACTTTCATTCACCTGCAACAACAACATTTTGAAACTGAATTAAGAAATCTTGTAAATGCTTCTGCTATTTATCTTCGTATCAACATCATTACTTGGACTTTGTTTCAAACTGATTTCATGTGTCACCCCTGGAGGAACTTTTGGGGGGGGGGGAGGTCTGTACCGGGCGGTACACCTCTACACCGTTTATTTAAAAGTTGCGCCAGTCGAAACTCCTCTTCTGGAGGAAGGTTGAACTTTATCTACTCTATTAATTCTCTACTTTCTCAGAAGATGTCACCACGTGGAAAATTTTGAGTTTTTGAACTGTGTCACTTTTGATGTGTTTTTGTTTCGCTTGAAGTAAGAAGTGTGAACTTTCTCTTCTAGAGGACACTACTGAAGATCAACAATAGCGCACCCTAGTGCGGAGTCAAAGAACTATTTTGTTGGAGAAATTTTTATTTCAAAAGTTTGTTTCTTGTTAAATTTCTTTCTGTTGTTGTTTAAGTTGGCTGTATTCCCCTCTTTTTCCCCTTGTTTTAGATTTATCCAATCCCGAATTTCTTTTAGTAATTTCTGACCAATCTGGTGTATCTTCC